>NC_083097.1:4339547-4625026 GCF_949774975.1 Lagenorhynchus albirostris
CATGAGATATGTTATATTTGAAACTCTGAATTTTCTTTTTTTCACCTTGTTTGCTAGAATGCTCCTGCAGATGTTGGCTTCATGGTTTCTAAGCTGCTTTTGACCATACAGTTATGTCCAAAAACAGAATTTCAGTCCAGTGAAAGATTTGGCGAAGACCTAAGTGATAACACGTGGGAGTACATATGTGCCATTGATCTGCTCTGCTGCCATCAGAAGTGGGTTTGGACACATGACAACATTATAAGGTACAGGGCTATTCTGCTAACTTAAGTTGGGTTATTTGAATTGTCAGGTAGTCTGTTCAATGATTGCTGAATTGTGGTTTGAATCATTTTTGCTGTTTAAGGCAGCTGAAACATTTACAAAGCACATTTTGATTTGGGTAAGAGTTAATAAAACTACTCTTAAATGTCAGTGTCACTGCCACATCCCCTCGCTTTATTTTTTTATGGTACCATTCACTACTTTTCACTGTATCCTCTTATTACTAAAGGAAAATGAATCTCATGCAGGGGGGACTTTGGTTTCCCTGGCCTCCCCTGGTATGTATGTAGAGAGAGCCATGCCCACACAAGAGAGGTACTCAGCGAATATGTGTAGATTGAAATGTAATGGTCATTATCTTAATGTACAGATACTATGGAAAAACCCACAGGAACAGAAATATTTAAAATTCTGGGTCAGCAGCTCTTCTCACTGGGATTTCAGGAGAGAACTGAGCCTGTTAACGCTCATGCGTCCATTTTATGTAATGAATTAACTTTTCTCTGTTCATCTATCTATGCAGCATGTTTGGAGAATGGAAAAAGTAGTCAAATAACTGCTCTGCAGTTAATTACAACCCTTAATTTTCTTACAACCCTGACTGAGAAAGGCTGGTTTAAAGGGGTTTATCACATTGAAAAAGATTCACCAAAGGATTAATAGTCTGTATCTTTGAGACATTTGAGGAATATATTCTGTGGAAATCTGTTCTCTTGTTTTCCCTTCTTAACACTCGGGAAAGATTATACATCTGAATGTCAAATAATAGGTAATAGAATTATGGAATGTCTATATAATGAGATACAGCCATGTTAGAATAAATAGCTGTACATGGATTTTTATATACTGACACGAAAGTGTTTTTCAGTCTGTTACTAAGAAAGTGCCAGGACAGTCTGTTCAGTGCTGTCTGGGTAATGATGTGCGAGTGGCTACCCTGGGCCTCATCTTCCTGGAAGCCCAGGGGGCAGGGGCCCTTCTATCCCTAGGACAGATGAAACAACCAGGGATGGTGCCAGTCACAGGTGCTTTGTCCACGGTCCCCTGCTGGCGGTATGGACAGTGTTGGATATCAGGATCTCTGCCTGGCCGATTCCAGACCCTGATTCCTAAGCACTGCAGTCACTTTGACTGTGTTTTTCACATGCATGCAAGCATAGAAGTCTGTGGGAGGAAAAGCCCCAAATTAAAAGAGTGATAGTTATCTGAGAATGTGTTTTTTAATGTACATTTTCCTTTCATTTTTCTGTATTTAACTTTGCTGATATTATAAATACTATGTAAGAAGTTAATACATTTTTGAAAAGAGAGAGCAAAGAGGAATTGCCACTGTTTTCAATCAGTAGATCTAGTTTCTTCACCATGTAAAGAGTGGTTCATTTCCTCTGGTTTGGTTCTTTTTACAAAATACAGGCTGTTTGTCCTTGCTCCCCGGGAAACTAGGCTTCTAGAACGCAGGTGCCACCTTCCATCTGGATGGTCCACGTGAGAATCCAGACTCTGCTGCTTCCAGTTCTGTGACTTGGGGACATTGTTCAGCATCTCTACACTAAAGCCTTGTGAAAAGGGTTAAATAGAATAAAGATGCAAGCATGGGTGTTTGCAGCCTTTTCAAAGCCACTGTAAGCACAGAGATCCTGAATAGTTGGAAAGTATGTGAGCTTTCAGTGTCTGTTCTCATGTTAGCCAAAAATGCTACATCTTTACAAGTTCCTTCTCTTCACTAACTGTCTCCTATGGACCATTTTTAAGATAATTTCTTCTTAATATTTGAACAATGGTGGGTGAGCATACTTTCATATGCATATATACATGTATATATTTGTTGTTGTTATTTTGTAGTAAGGAGCTGTGGCCTGTAATGGATAAGTGGATAAAATACAGAAAAGGACATGCAAACATTGCATACACTCCTGATATTATCATAGCATCAATACTGAGGCTCATTGGTGAGTTGTCTGTTGTATTAAATTTGTTCTTGTTATTGATGATATCTTGGTGAGAGAATAAGTGTGTAATATATTTTGACTGAAACTTCACTATAATAACTGACTTTACGGCCACGAGAGTAGGTACTTTTGCACTAAATTAATTTTCATTACTCATACTCTTCCTTTGTAAATTAACATTTTATTCACCTTTTTCAGATTTAAGTTTTTTCATGTTAGTACATTTTATTTATAATTGAACTCTTGATTCTCAGATATTAATTTTAATATACACACATGCACACACTTGCATATACACACTCCAGGATACATTGCTGGATACATTGCTATAAATTACAGTTAATTTGATTTATAAAATAAGTAGATACCTAATCCCTGCTTGCACCCGTTTTTTTTTTTTCATACTCACTCAATAAGGATAACTATGTACTTCTGTAATTGGAAACTAGTTTTATTTTGTTTCTGTAAATTGTAAGCTGAATAAACAGAAATTAAAATCATTGTTTAAAAATCTTTTAAGTGAAATGTAGATTCTTTTTAATCTCACATCTAAAGACGACCTCAGTGGCCATTTAGTTCTGTCCCTCCCTCCCTTTCACCCATAAATCTTTATTTTTTATTTTTACTTATTTTTTCTTCTTTTGCCCCATCTCTGACAAACTGCTCTCTAGTCCAGGCATCATTATCAGTGATGAGGTCTGTTCATTATCAGAAGACTCTTTACTTTGAAGTGACTCCTCTATCTGCCATGTATTGATTGCTTGGGGGCTGACAAAACAAGGTTCAGCCTATTTCTGTGTCAGGGCCCTTTAGATCCTTGGAGATAGTTATCATGACTTTTAAGTATCTTTGGTGTTTAATTAATTAAAACTCCAAGATAAAACCATTTGAAATAGGTTTGAGAATTTTTAAATCACGTAAGTCAGTCTTATAAATAGACCACAGTAAGAAATATAATATCCCTGACTAATTTTGTTAGCTGTATCTGCATTCCTGCACTGTGCACATTTTACATGCAAACATAGGAACATTGTAGTAAATAAATATATAAACTGGGTCTTGACAAAAACCTGGTTTCAAGGTGGACATCTAACAGTTTTCACTGGAAATAACCTAACATACACTTGGAGTTAAGATACAGAACATGAAAGCATGAAAATGTGGAAGTGGAGATGACTAAACTGCTCAGTGGCGGACTTCCCTGAATGCCTCAGGTCCAGTGCTCTGAGGACCATTCTCTGTCCCAAGTGGGAGCAGCAAGGACACAGAAGGGCCAGTGACCTCATTTTCAGCCGTCAGCTGGTGGCATGTGTGTGTCTGGAAATTCTGGTTTGGGTAGCAGCTTCTCTTATGGATTCAAGAAAGAATGTGTTCATACTTTGAACTAATTCATTCCAAATTGAGAATGCTTTTTGAGAATTTAAGAAATTAGGAAAGGTGTTAGGTCTGTAAATGCTTACATGTTGACCTAGATGAAGAATCTGTGAAATTTGCTGAAGAATATACTTTTGAAGTCACACTTATAAAATATGGTGTGATTTTTGCTGTTATCATTGCAGTGGTTGTTTCTTTGTGTATTTATTGATTGTAACAGGATGGAAAGTGAGAGTGGGAGGATGTGTTTCTGGTGGTTGACCGCATCCTGCTCTGAGAAGCATCTGTGATGGAGGGTCGGCCTCACATGTCATTCTCCTCCTCAGTTAGCTCTTATCAGCTTTGGTTGATTGTCCAGACTGCCTGAAAAGCTTTTTTAAAATTACAGATTCTCAGGCTCCAGACAAACCCACACAAGTTTATAGAAATACTTTTGAATATGTACCTTAAAAAGTAACTCATTTGTGAATTAAGAAGAATATGGTCATAGTTTATCTAAAAACAAGGATGTATAATTGTAGGGAGAAAACCTGACTGGTAGTTTTAGTCAAACTCAGACTAATTTATTCTTTAAGTCTTTAAAATATAGCTTTTGAGAAAATAATTTATAACATTTGATAATATATATTATTTAGAGTAATATATGTATATTTACATAATTAGTGGTATAATACAATGATGCGTGTCATAGGAATAATGTATAATTAATATATAGTTAACAATACTGCATAATAAAATTATAATATATAAGTAAATAAATTTAGTTGAGAGGATGGCTAATTAGAAAGGAAGTGCAATGTCAAAAATGAGAGCAGACTCAGGACTGGCAAACCCTGCTGAGGTCCGCGGGTGGACCAGGGCAGGACGAGCTCGTGTGAGTGAGTGAAAAGCCTGGTGTGGGGAGGGCGAGAGGGGCCACTGGGCTGTTCCCGGAGAACCCGGGCTGAGCTTTGCTGGGAGTATGTTGGTGCTGAAGGCTCCCCCCACCACCACCACCCCGAGCAAAGCAGGGGCTGGGGTCCCGGCGAGCAGGGGTGGGCCGAGGGGGAGGGTGGAAGCAGGGCGGAATCCTGAGAGGCAGCTTTAGGGGTGGGTGTGTGCTTTCCTTCCCGCACACCCGTCTGAAGCTGACATTTACTAAAGAATTTAGCAAATAATTAACTTGGTTGACTGTGATTTCTTTTTTTTTTTTTTTTTTTTGCCCGCGCTGTGTGGCATGTGGGATGTGGGATCTTAGTTCCCTGACCAGGGATCAAACCCGTGTCCCCTGCATTGGGGGCGCGGAGTCTTATCCGCTGGACCACCAGGGAAGTCCCTGTGATTTCTTAATAATAAATGAAGTCACACAGTAGGCATTCATAAAATAAAGGAATTGTCTGTATTCTTAACTCCAGATTTGTAAATCCTAATTGGATTTTTACCCCATGGGAAATAAAAACAGGCTGTCTGGCAAAATGGTTCAGTGTTATCTAATGTTGGATTGGGGTATGAACACCGCTGTTAGCAAATGAAATGGTTACATGTGATTATTGAATGGGGTTTCTCTAACCTACCTTAACAATAATGGATTAAAGAGCGTTTTGTGGAACATTTGGATCGCTCTGGACCCCTGGGGACGTGGAGGACGGGGAGAGCCTACTCCAGGCGACTCGTGTCCTGGCGGGGTCGGGGCCTCTTCGGGGGGGCAGGAGGTAGGGGGGCGGTGAGCCCCTGTCTGAGGTCCCTGGGTGGGAAGGGAGCAGAGTGGGGACGGAAGTCTGCATGCCACTAGACGCAGCGGAGTATAAAGGTATAGAATACCCCATTTTGCCCCCCAAAGAGCTTTAAATTCTGAAGTGGCCCATCTGGTGTTAGGAGAGCCTAGAAGCTGGGATAACACTGTTTCTCATGTCAGGTTTTTGCACGTCAGGCTGCAATAGCCAGTACTTGGTTGATTTCTGTCCAGTGTCTCACCTTGTCTTTCAGGTTTTCTTTGCAATTGTCTTAACTCATCCTTTCCTTAACATACCTGCATCTGAAATCTTGACTGAAAACCCTGGGTAACTATCTTTCTCTGATCCCTGCCCTGTAGACTGGGTCTCACCTACCCTAAGGCCGGCAAGCTCTCCTCTTCAGGCTTCCGTGAGTGGGGAGTGTGTTGTCTTTGACACTGAGATTGACTCCACATTTCTTACTTGAATTTTAATATGTTGGCTGAACTGCCCTGGACTCACTCACCTTCCTTCTGTAGAGGGACTTTTCTTCCCGTCTATTTAGCAAATTTGTCCATCATCTTTGTCAAGTCATATATGTAAACCTTTTCCCCCAAACCATATACCTCAGACTCATGATTTCCTCTTATTTTATCTCTGATTTGCTCCATTAACTTAAATAAAGCTTTATAAAACACACTTCATTAAGCATTTTTAATTAAAAGAAAGGGAGCCATTATAATGCAGTCGTGTATTATCTGGAAGCACATGCATATCCCATGGCCAAATGATCCCATAGCTGTGCTAGGCACGCACACTGTCCCTTTCTCTGCTAATAGTCATGCGTTGAATGCTCCCGATAGATTGTCTCAGAGGACAGGTCTGGTGACATGCAGTTATTAGAACTTTGATCTAATTGCAAGGAGATATCTAAGAGTGCTCAGTACCTTGAAATTTCTGATCTCTGAAGTACATTACTTTTCAACCTGTGAAAGACTTCCTAAGGGATTATCCATATGTTTACAGTTTCCTCCTGGATTAGGAATTAACCGGGGAGTCATTGATCAGTAGGAATTTACTGAATGTCTGCTGTCTATCACAGCATTTAGGGTGCGTGTAACTAGCGCTAAGCTAGTTCCTATAGGGGATACAAAGTAATAAAGTCCCTTTAGTGTCCTGTGCCTCAGTTTCTCCATATTCAACACAGAGATGAGGCTGATGGACTGGGTCACATCTAAGCCTGTGGGCTGTTTGTACTATTGAGAGAACATGGACACAGAACAGTGAGCATGCAGGATAATGTTGTCATAAGAGCACAGGAAGAGGACTTGGGTAAGACGGCATCCAAAGTATGTCTCAGAATCCTCCTCCTCTGTAACAGCCGGGGCAAAAGGACATGAGGCCTGGCCGTGAGGGAGGTGCAGAGGCTTCCGCTTTGAAGCAAGCTGGTTTCCACAGGACCATTGGAATAAAGGAGGGTCCAGATGGGTGGGGACTAGGCGAGGAGTGTTGTCCTGTTTAGTCCCCTAGTGAGACCCCCAAAGAGGTTTTGTCACTCCAGGTTTTATGTGTCAATTATTGTACTAGAAATTAAAACTAGGAGTTTAAAAAAATGTTACTATTCACTTAAGATTAATAGTAATAAACTAATGTTAACATAAGTGATATTTTTAATGAAAAATAACTATTTCCAAAACAAACAAAAATAAGAGTGAGCAGAATGGAACATTATCTTACTGCAAACCTCTTCACTGTCTAGATTCATAGAAGGGCTGGTTTCCCATAGCTGCTCTGCATTCAGTCTCTGGCTGTTTGTTGTTTTGGTTGAAGTATTTGGAGAAAGTCCAGTCTCATACAGATGTGTAGTTGATTAAAGGAGTGTTTTAATAGCCCGTTCAAGTAATTGTGGATATTCTTCTTTGACACTGCAGTGCAACTCAACAAGTGATGATTTCTTAAAGGTTAGTTGCAGTGTGAAATCTGAAACCTCATCAGTGAACTTCGCTTCTCTGTTGCACCAGAGTCCCTTGGTCCACCTGACTTGTTGAAGGGATCTTTTGCCCATTCATGATTTTGTAACATGTACTGCTCACTTGGAAAATACTGATCTGTACAGATCTTCCAAATGTCAACAATATCAAGAAAACAGACATTAATATCATCATTGATCTCATCAGAGAAATCTGAAGTATTTGAAGCTGTCAAGCTTAGGGTAGGTGATGGAAGTTTTTCCAAAATTCTAATTTTGCTTAAGAGCTCAAATTTTATCATTGACAACAATGATTTCCTTGCAGTGACAGGTTCACTTTTCTCATTTTTGAGAAAATGTCTGTCTCGGTCTAAATAGCCATAGTTTGTCAGTGGTTCTTTGAGTGAAAAGTGGGTGGAGAAAGCACCCAGTTCCCCTGTCAGCTGAAGCAGCTGCACAGGTGCTTTTCCTGGAGAGAGTCGGGCTGCCGAGGTGCCAGGGGTGTGCTTCACGTGCCCTTCCTGTCCCATCCGTGGAAGATCGCAGAGCCGTGTGCTTAGGGTCTGGATTTCATAAGAATCATTGTTACTGTTTCATGAAGGACATTCTGAATGAGTTAGCTTTTCTGACTGTGAGCTCCTGGCCATGGAGAGTGACCCCCATGTCACTGCCCTGACTGGTGCTCAGGGTCCACTAGTTTGATCGCCACTGCCTTTGCACTGTCAGGCCACATCTCAGCACTGGAAGGAAAGCACATCACTTCTTAGTGTCGTTGGGAAAGCAAAGTTTTGACCTTGAGGACCCCGGGGGTTTAGTAGAGCACACTTGGGAGCGGCTGCTCTACGGGAGGACGGAGGTTGTGTTAGCCAACTACGTTGTAACAGCAAACTGTGTCTTATATTTAGTCCGTTAACCCACAGAAGTTAGTCATTTCACACTGAGCCTGCTAAAACCATTGATTCTGCTAAATTCCATTTATTATATGATAACTGGGAAAGCAACACATTGTGTATCTGTGTATCATCTGTATGTGTGAGTAACAGAAGAGATGACGAATCATTCAGTCAGAACAGCCCCCCACCCCGGGACGGATGGTGCTGTATTGAGTCCTGATGCTTTACTGTTTAATTTGTTTTCATTTAAGAATAGGTACCCATCTAACTTCAGTTCAGGATCCTGAAGCTTAATGTACATGCTAAACGAAAGAAAACGTAAGTTTTAAATTCTTATGAAAAGTTAACATTTAACCACAGGTTGTTGACATCTTGTTTTGTTTTTTTCTTTCCCCCCTAGGTCGTTTAGGCCAGTTGGGTTTGAAGGAAGGGTTTCCATCAGCTGTGAAAAACATTAGTGCAGTTATTGGTATGTTTATACAGCATGCCCAGGATGAAGGTAAAACTTTTGTTTATTATCATTATTTTTAAATCATTTGCATTCCTCTTATTAAATCTGTTTGGAGTTCTTACTACGTGCCATGCTCTGTGCATCTCTCAGTGCTTGGGGGTGAGGAGTTTGATCACGAAGCCACACTCTGCCTGCGTTCTCAGCACTGGCGCTTGAACATGTGTGGGTTTCCTGTTGTTTCAGTGGTAGCGGCTCGCCCTGTTGGGTAGTGCATCCCTAAGGAAGAGGAAACTCTCTTATTGTCCTGGTGCTGACGTTCTGTCTCAGAAACTGTCCGTACTATCTTCATGCTGTCCTGTGACCTCCGACCAGTGACTCAGCCTCAGCTGCCTGCAGAGGCCTGGCTGAAGTTGTGTCGTGATGACCAAGTGCGGTCACACGTGTGAAGCAGCGACCCCAGTGTGGCCTGGGTATCACTGAGTACTTAGCATTCCCAGAGAACTTGGAAACTGGAGGCTTTTTGTGAGCCCGTCTTCATAGCAGTGGTTTCCTTTTCATTTGTATACCTCAGAGCATGTAATTTTATATTCTTATTCCTTTGTGGGAAGAGATTAAAACTCAACAGTAACCCTTTGAAGTGATGAGTCTCATTTTTATTTGAATGTTATGCAGTCAAGGAGTAATGCGTCCTTTTTCAGAAATCAGGTGGCCATAGGTGCGTGGGTGTGCCTCTGGGCTTTCTGCCCTGCTCCACTGGTCTGTGGTTCTGTGTCTGTTGCCAGTACCACACTGCCTTGGTCACTGTAGCTTTGGTTGCAGAGTCTGAAGTCGGGGAGCCTGATTCCTCCAGCTCCGTTTTTTTCTCAAGATTGCTTTAGCTTTCACGGTCTTTTGTGTTCCCATGCAAATTGTAAATTTTTTTGTTCTAAATGTAAGACCAGACACTATAAAACTGTTAGAGGAAAATATAGGAAAAACACTCTTTGACATAAACATAAACCACAGCAAGATCTTTTTTGACCCACCTCCTGGAGTAATGAAAATAAAAACAAAACCAAATAAATGGGACCTAATGAAACTTAAAAACTTTTTCACAGCAAAGGAAACCGTAAACAAGACAAAAAGACAGCCCTCAGAATGGGAGAAAATATTTGCAAATGAAGCAACAGACAAAAGATTAATTTCCAAAATATACAAACAGCTCATGCAGCTCAATATCAAAAACACAAACAACCCAATCAAAAAATGGGCAGAAGACCTAAATAGACATCTCTCCAAGGAGGACATACAGATGACCAAGGGGCACGTGAAAGGATGCTCAACATCACTATTTGAGAAATGCAAATCAAAACTACAATGAGGTATCACCTCACACTGATCAGAGTGGCCATCATCAAAAAATCTACAAACAGTAAATGCTGGAGGGGGTGTGGAGAATAGGGAGCCCTTTTGCACTCTTTGGTGGGAATGTAAATTGATACAGCCACTATGGAGAACAGTATGGAGGTTCCTTAAAAAACTAAAAATAGAACTACCATACAACCCAGCAATCCCACTATTGGGCATATACCCAGAGAAAACCATAATTCAAAAAGACACATGCACTCCAGTGTTCACTGCAGCACTATTTACAATAGCCAGGACATGGAACATCGTAAATGTCCAACGACAGACGAATGGATAAAGATGATGTGGTACATGTATATGTATACAATGGAATATTAGCCATAAAAACGAATGAAAATGGGTCGTTTGTAGAGACGTAGATGGACCTAGAGTCTGTCATACAGAGTGAAGTAAGTCAGAAGGAGAAAAACAAATGTCATATATTAATGCATATATGCGGAATCCAGAAGAATGGTACAGATGAACCTATTTGCAGGGCAGGAATAGAGACGCAGACGTAGAGAACAGACATGTGGACATGGGGGGAAGGAGAGGGTGGGACAAATTGGGAGATTAGGAAAGACATATATATACTACCATGTATAAAATAGCTAGTGGGAACATGCTGTAAAGCATAGGAAGCTCAGCTTGGTGCTCTGTGATGACCTAGATCGGTGTAATGAGGGGGTGGGAGGGAGGTCCAGGAGGGAGGGGATACATGTATACATATAGCTGACTCACTTCATTGTACAGCAGAAACTAACACAACGTTGTAAAGCGATTTTACTCCAATTAAAAAAAAATTAAAACAAAAGGAGTAATGCAGTTATACAGTTTCCATCGGAAACACACGGTGACATCTGAAATTTACATCCGAGATGATCTTAACGTGTATGTTGTTTTCTGCTTTCAGGGTGAGGCATGGCAGGTTGAGCTAATGAGAACTTTTGTCTTCTTTGATTTTAGAATAGCTGCTGAGGTAACGGCCCTGAAAATGTACTCTTACTGTCTAGACTGTGTGTTGTCATCAGAGAGTAGCCAGGGAGTGGCCGACGGGTTGTCTCGCCACAGATGCCGGGTGGACATTTCCTGGCAACAGTGTGGTCCTCCTGCTGGGAGGAGCGAGAGGGCCTTGCACTGGGCTTGCTCTGGGTTAGGCCCTGTCCCACAGAGCAGCATGGGGTCCCCAAGGTGACCTTCTGGGGCTGGCCCTCCAGGGCTTGAACGTTGACTTTGTTCTATGCACAGGAAGTTAACGCCCTGCAAGAAGCATACTTTGCTGGAGGCCTGGCACTGGTTAGCTCCACCAGGTCACAGCCAGGCTGCCCGAGTCCAGAGCCTACACAGTGCACATGCTCTTATAATTATTTTTAAATCCCTGTGTAAAACTCTTACTGTTTGACTTTAAGTCTTTACTTATGTGCCCTTCTCTATGCTTCTCTAATTACCATGTAGATAAGGGGAACATATTTTTTAAATTAAAAATTTTTTTTTTTTGGCTGCGTTGGGTCTTCATTGCTGTGTGCGGGCTTTCTCTAGTTGTGGCGAGCGGGGGCTACTCTTCCTTGTGGTGCGTGGGCTACTCTTCTTTGTGGTGCGCGGGCTTCTCATTGCGGTGGCTTCTCTTGTTGCGGCGCACGGGCTCTAGGTGCGCGGGCTTCAGTAGCTGTGTCTCGGGGGCTCAGTAGTTGTGACTCGCGGGCTCTAGAGCACAGGCTCAGTAGTTGTGGCTCATGGGCTTAGTGGCTCTGCAGCGTGTGGGATCTTCCCAGACCAGGGCTCGAACCCGTGTCCCCTGCATCAGCAGGTGGATTGTTAACCACTGCACCACCGGGGAAGCCCAGGGAATGTAATTTTAAAGCTGCTGTAGTACTGTCTACATCTACAGCATTAACATTTGAATGTGTGGGTTTTGTGATATTTATTTTTAAATAGTAGTAGTTTTCCCTATTGGGCATTGCATCACTAACAGTATATAGTTAATAATAAGTTTTAATGAAATAACTCCTAAATTTTTTAACTAAATGATTGAAGTGAATTTAACTAAAATTGAACTAAATTAAATTTGAATTAAATAACTCCTAAATAAACTTATACTGAATGAGAACTCTAATAACCATAATCTCTAACCTAGCCATAGTCTACAATTAAATGCCATCATCAATAGTCATATACTATAATCTAGTGTGTAAGAGTATAGTATATGCTATACTGTATACTAAAAATTAGTTTTTCACTTGCTCTCATTTCATCATGTTTTTCATTTCCAAAGTCCACTTATAAACACTTCCAGGGGTATAATGGAGTCATTTATTTGACAAATGCTTTGGGATCCACATTTTACTAAAACTTAAACATGAGGGTATGATCCTTCCAGGACCACTTTGGAAAGCTTAGCACTGATCATGAGAGGGCAGGCGCCTCAGGTCCTGTGCCCCTACTCCGGCTCGTCGTCCTCTGGGTACAGGCAGCGCCAGGAACCTGTAGAGAGCTGTGCAGTGTTTGCTTTGTTTTTGTTTTCCATTTGCAGAAGGGATTTAAATGAATTTTTTCATTGTGTTTTGTTTTTTTTTTAATATTTACTTTTCATTGCTGGAAGAAAGTATTTGTTGAATAGTATTTTATTAGATCATTAACATTTTGCATAACGAAGATTTTCTTGTGTGATGACTGATGTGGAAATTCTTTTCAGACATACCATGGGGTATCCAGCTGGCAGCCGTGTACGCTCTGTGTGACTTGAGTCCCAGCAACCCAGTGGAGATCTCCAAGATCCTGGAAGCCTGGCGCACAGAGACCTCTCACCGCGTCCCCTCCGCAGTGCTTAGCTCCCTAGAGGAGGTCAGCGCTCTGTGTACGGAGGAGTGTGGCTGACTGCCCCGTGCTGTGCCCAGAGAAGTGCCTTCCCGTTGCTCGAGTGGAGATAGATCAGTCAGCTTCCAGGGTGCAAACCGAGGTTCCAGAGAGACGTCAGGGAGATACAAGTGCTGGGGGCGGAGAAGGAAGCAGTGGCTGCTTTCCCTAAACCGCGCACATTTCACTTATGGCTGCTGTGATCACATGACATGGATTGTAATTTGTTGTGTCTTGGTCAAACAACAAAAACTTGAACTTAGCCCTTTTTTGCTGCAGAAAGTGTCCTTTTAGTCGCTTTTAAAAATTGAGTGGCATTTTGTAATGAATTTAATGTAAAAACATTGATTTGGTTCCTGAGCCAATTTTGGACTTTGCGCCCAAATGACTGACTAGGAAAAGATGAGGAGGCTAAAACAGTGCTCCTCGAAGACTCTTCCACTGTCTTAGCTGGAGTTGGGCTACAGAGCTCCTCTCAAGGTATAGAGTGTAGCTGACCAGAGTAAATAAACAGGGAGAGCCTTTAGAACTTCCTTTAATGCATTTCTTCAGATCTCTAAAGTTCCTTGCAAATATTTAACTGTGTATCAGGAAAAGGAGAGCTGAGGATAGAGGTCACCGCGGGTGTTTGTACCTCGCTGTGTACATACAGACGCAGCCAAGTGCGGGCAGGTCTCTGCATGTGCCGTGTATATATGGACAGCCTATAATGTGTCTCACATTTGATGATATTCCACTTTCGGAATTTTAGTATTTGTACATAGAAAATGGGTTTAATAACTCACCGTGGTCCTGATTTGTCTTATATTCATCATTTCTTAAAACTCTTGTATGTGTTTTTTATAATAAAAAATAAAAGTAAGCCATGCATACGATTGTCCTGATCAGTAAAAAGTGACACTTGGCCTTACTTCTGCTCCAACCAACGATGAACCAAATAGTCAGTGCCAACCAAAGACAGAGGAGAGCGGCCTGCCAGAAGGACCTCCCTCCTGGACGGAGGCGTGGTGGATTGCCCGGATGTAATCGGGTTTGGGTGCTCTCCCAGGTGCTCTTAGTGAGAGCAGATACCAGATAAGTGCTGGTTGGATGTCTTTGTTTAGCTACAGTTGCTACCCTTTAAAAATCACATTTGACAAGTATTTTGTTACTTCTTCCTCCTGTTTTTTAAGTAATTATAACAAACTGAGATTTGTAAACAACTCTGCCTTGCCCTTTGGATGCTTTTTGTTGGTGTGTTCCCTTTCTACCTCTGTCTCTTGGGCCTGTGCTCTGTGCCAGGGCCTTGCTGGGAGGAGCTGGTGAAGAAAGTCACGGCCAGGTTCTCAAAGGCCTGTGAACTGTTGGTAGAACCCTACACAGTCACCCCAATAAATCAACAGTCCAAATTTGGGGTTTAAGTGCGGTGAGGGAGATGTAGAGATCTGCAGAAGAATAGCAGGGAGACTCCTCTCTGTTAGTCAAGGAGGGTCCCTCCAAGGAAGTAACGACACGTGAGCTAGGACCCGAGAGAAGGGAGCCCACCTTGAAAGGAGGGGACCGTGGAATGCGTCCCTCCCAGACAGGTGCGCCGGCTCTGAGAGGGGAAGAGCCTGCCGTGTGTGGGCAGGAGGCCGGTATGGCCAGAACATACTGTGTAAGTGGGCGAGCGTCCTTTGTTCAGTGACACAGGTAACTGCCAGTCACTGGGACCTGGGCAGCCCTGGGCTCGGTCACGCTCCTGGGGAGATTGGAGCAGGTGTCACGGTTCACGGTGCTGTGCTGTGACGCAGGGCAGGAGAAGGGCGGGGCGGGAAGCAGACGTGTCAGGAGGCTGGGGGTTGATGCTGGTGGCCGTGCAGACCATCGGGGTGGATGGATGCCACACGGGTCATGGAGGTGGGATCAATGCTGAGTTCGTGAACTGGGGGTGATGGGGAGATAGGAATCAGGGTTCCCACGGCACCTGGGCTTGGGGACAGGAGCTCCGGGATTGGTGGTAGGATTCACACGTCCTAGGCGCTGTGTCTGGGACGTGAGACATCCAAGTGGAGGTGGCAGGGATCCTTTACAGGCGGAAGTCGAGTTTGGGCAAGGTGGGGACACAAGCTAGGAAGCTGATTGAGTTTGCAGGTTATTTAAAGCGCATGGTCACCTGGGGAGGAAGATAGCCTCCCTCACTTGGCAGGTCGGGTAATTTGAAGATGCGTGGGGGAGGGTGGAGGGAGAAACGCCAGGTAGGGCAGGAGGTGGTGGCCAAGCACCTCGGCTCGTGCTGCCCGAGTCAGGGAGGCAGGAAGGCAGGCAGCTGGCCCCTGAGCTGCTTGAGGCTGCGACGTCGGTGAGCAAGGGGGTGGCCAGTGGTTGGATTCTGCTTCCTGTGGGTGGCGGTGAGACTGGTCAGCGTTTCCCACAAACGATGGGCTCGGGGAGGGTTGCGGAGTGAAAGGGGGTAGGGGAGAGAGAGCAGGTCTGCAGATGCAGTTTGGGGGGTATATTTGCCTAGTGAATAGATTTGTCACAGGATTCAAAACGTTTTTTAACCTCAGCAGTTTGAGGTGTTCTTAATTGGTGGAGGGTAGGTGGCACCTGACATTGGCTGCTGGCTGCCGTTCCTTGCCCACGAGGATGCATGGAGCTTACATGTCAGCATCCAGTCCTGAATTCAATACACAGGCCTGAGCTTGCCTGTTGTGCTGCGTCACTCTCAGAGGGTGAAACAATTTTAAGCTGTGGTGAAATTTAGTTTTTGGTCCCCGGGCAGAACATGGTTGTACAGTTTTATCAAAAACACACACACACGGGCTTCCCTGGTGGCGCAGTGGTTGAGAGTCTGCCTGCCGATGCAGGGGACACGGGTTTGTGCCCCGGTCCGGGATGATCCCACGTGCCGCGGAGCGGCTGGGCCCGTGAGCCATGGCCGCTGAGCCTCCGCGTCCGGAGCCTGTGCTCTGCAACGGGAGAGGCCACAACAGTGAGAGGCCTGCGTACCACACACACAAAAAAACAAAAACACACACACACACACACACACGCATGCACGCACATAGGTAGGTAAACATTTGAACCTGTAGTTGGGTGGGGCTTTAGGCTGGCGTCAGTCTGTGCACCCAGGAGGCACAGGGGTCCTGGCAACCTGGCTGGGTCCCGCATGCGGCAGGCAGCCTGGCCCGGGCCTGGCCCTCTGTTCCTGCAGCCGCTCACATGACACGGGGGCCCGAGGAGCGGGCAGTGCGGAGGGCGTAGAGCAGCGTGGCTAGTGACCTTAACGGTCATCTTGTCCCCATGCACCTCCTAGGGCGGCCCCAGCTTTTCCTTCCGAGCACAAATCAGCCTGGAGGTGACACTTCAGGCTGTAATCCCCCACCCCACCCCCCTGAGAATACTTGGTCACATTGCTTACTTTGTTTTTATAAGAGAGGATGTGACGGCGTAACTCACAAATTTATGGTATTGATGGAGACCTGAAGGGGTTTGTGCCTGGAGTGGAATGAGCAGCGTGGCGCCGTGAGAGGGCGCTGTGGTCCCACCGTGAGCAACAAGATCCAGGACGCAAAGGCCCTCCTGTCTGCAGTCGGCACTCAGGAGGACAGCTCTCCATTCATGCCGTGGGCTTCGAACAGAGTTAGTTTTACTGCCCAGGCCCCTTATCTCCAGAAGTAAGTGGGAGAAGATGTGTGGAAAGGGTGACTTGTAAAGCTGATGGAATTCAAGAGCACAATAATACCCCACCCCCCCCAAAATAGAAGCAAATACTTTTCCAGTTTGGTCAGATTCTTTCCTGGATATTTTCTGACGATCCTAAAACAAAACGCTTTGACCAAAAATAAATAAATGAATAAACAAGTGGCAGGTGGGTGATAGTGATAGTGGGTGAGAGGTTCTGTGACACGGGCCTGATTAAGTCACCTGCCCACCTGGAACCTGCTCAGTTCTTTACAAATAGCATTCCTAGAACCATAGTACAGAGAATCATGAATGGGAGTCTAATCAACCTGCCTGACCAGGGCCAACGATGCCACAGAGGTCTCCCTGAAGAGTGTTCTAGGAATTTAGGGGACTTTGGGAAGTAAGACAGAGCCATTAACCTAAACACTTCCCTGTTTTTTCCTTAATTTGCCTGCCACTTTCTCAGAGAAATTCAGTGTGCTTGTTGTGATTGTGAAACAAACATGAGGTTCCTTTTCTTGCTTCTACAGAGAATTTTAAGGAAGACCTACTTTTATAGTGTGACATTTCTGTCTTCGTATGCTCGGATGATTTTTATGAATTAAAGAGCCGTCACTGTATTGCAATCAGTTTGCTCAGCACAGCTGAACAGTTCTAACGATGTAGACAAAGAATTGTGAGTGAAGAGTGGTGGTGAGAGATGGTTGATTCAGTTTTATAAAAATGGAAGCAGCTGCTTGCTTTTACGAGGGACTTTGGGCGTTTGTGAAGGGCTTTAGGATCAGGGCTTCCTGCCTCAGGGGCCTCTGCTGTCCTGCTGGGAAAGGTGATGCTGCCTTGCACCTGTCCGGGGCTGTGCCCTGGGTGACACGGAGAGGGGATGCCTGGCGGGCTGATCCCCAGACCAGTGGTTCTCAAAGGGCACGGCCTCCCCCTGGACCCACTGGGTGCCAAACTGGGTTGTCGGGTGTGTACCAGCCTCTAGGGAGAGGCGTGCTCCCTGCAGCCGGGGAGGCTGCCCTGCCCTGGGCGCCTGCCACCTCTGCTCTCCCAGCTGCACTGCCTTCAGGTCAGATGTCCGCTCTGCAGGCAGCCTCCCCCATTGTCCCCCTCCTGGTCGATTTCAGTGGAGATTCAGGAAGAAGAGAAGGTGAGCATGTTAACTTCCTTCCACCATCTGGAACTGAATCTAGTCCCCACCATTTTTTCTTTTTCATTTTTTATGTCATCTTTAAGAATATTATTTTTTCCTAACAAATAGCCATTGATTGCTGCTCTGAGATAATCTCACCCTAAACTGTGAGTGTTCAACTGACAAAACTCAAAAGAGGAGGAGAATGGGGGCAAAAGAAGTGAACCTCAACCCCACCCCGCCCTTTGCATTCACAGAAGGCCCCCTCTTGATTGCCATGTTTTTATATGTAAATTTGTACTATTAAGTATCCACTTTAATAGCTTAAATTGTAATCCAGTATGTTTATTTTATTTAATGTTTTCATGCTAGTTTTGTATGCATGTAGTAAATTAAACATTAAAACAGTCCACACACTGGAATGTCCGTCCCCCTCTGCGCCGTCCCGCAGGCCCTGCTTCCCCAGACAGCTCTGTGACCAGGCTCTGGGCTTCCTTCCAGAGACCCCGGGCCCAGCTCTGGCTGGAGGGGCAGGAACGTCACGGGCCACACCTGCTCTGCCCCCTTTTTTTTTTTTTTAATCAATATATTTTTGACTGGGTCTTCGTTGCTGCGTGCGGGCTTTCTCTAGTTGTGGGGAGCAGGGGCTACTCTTCGTTGTGGTGCGCAGGCTTCTCATTGCAGTGGCTTCTCTTGTTGCGGAGCATGGGCTCTAGGTGCGCGGGCTTCAGTAGTTGTGGCTCGCAGGCTCAGTAGCTGTGGCTCACGGGCTCTAGAGCTCAGACTCAGTAGTTGTGGCTCGCAGGCTCTAGAGCTCAGGCTCAGTAGCTGTGGCTCATGGGCTTAGTTGCTCCGCGGCATGTGGCATCTCCCCGGGCCAGGGCTCAAACCCGTGTCCCCTGCACTGGCAGGCGGATTCTCAACCACTGTGCTACCAGGGAAGCCCCTGCTGTGCTCCTTCTGATGGCCCCCGAGGTTAACAACAAACTCAGGCACTTGCCTTGTCTCCTGAGTGCATTTCCACTCGGGAAGTTGTCCCCAAGGGTGGAAGGCATGGGGAAGGGAGAGCTTCGGGGCTGCTGTCCTCTTGTCCCCCAGCGGGAGGAGAACCCCGCGTGCCCTCCGCCCGGCTCTGCTCTCCATTGCCTTTCCTGAGCCTGCAGCTCCGGGGGAAGGGTTGTCAGGCAGTGCTGTCGGGTCTCCACCCAGCTGTCACCCCAGGCAGCCTGAACACCTCAGCTCCTAACTCCGTGGGTGTTTGTTTCATGAACAAAGTCCAAGCCAGCAGCATCAGTTAGATTCTTAAAACTGTCCTTAATAAAAACGCAGCAAAACCTGAAAGGAGGTAACCATACAGATTTTTAAGTAACGGTCACATTTAAAGTTTTGTGACAGTTCTTGAAGAAAAAAACACCTTGTGATGTTTCAGGGATTGGGGTTTAGGGCAATCAGTGCGTTCATGGTAAGGTACCCTCGTGTCACCAGGGACCCTGAGATGCTGTCTGTCCTTTACTGCTCTGCTCCTGCTGTATTGAAGGCACCTTGGTCACGTGGACTCAGGAGGGCCCTGGGGGTGGGAGGCAACTGACAAGATAAGGCCCTAAACCCGAGTGCCAGGTCCTCTGCCCTGCCCAGGGCACCTTGCCCAACGAGCCTCTCAGCAGCCGGGAACGTGCCCCACGTGCGCTGGGCAAAGCCCCACATAGGCTGCCCGTCAGCCACCAGCGGGTAATCAGGACTTTTTCATAGAAGACAACAGTCACATTTGCAAGTGCTTGGGCAACCCACACGTGACTCCAGAAACATGCTTCATAGGAAGACTGGGGGTTAGTGTCGGTGTCCTTCTGCAGGAGAAAGGTCTCCTGGCCTGTATCCCTATGTTTTCCAACCATTGCTTCACCTTTGGGGAAAAAAATAAGTTCCCAGAGAAAGAGGATAGAGTTTTCACAAAGAGGCATTTAGCTTGCAGGGTTATTTTTTGCTTAAGTGGAGCCCCCTGCCAGCCCACATCCCTGCAGGCAGAGGAAGGTCGAGGGGCCTCTGATCCTGAGCTGCCATCAGTTTGGGACGCTCCCATCAATGATCCAAAGGCTGGCAGGACTTGTCTCAAGTTTCTGCTTTCCCATCACCCTGGGGATATTGAGGAGAACCTGCCAGTGTAGGGTGCTTGCTTCCTCCGGAGACTTGTTAGTGTGGAAGCATCTAGAAAAGCAGACTTGGGTTCTGTTGTGGTGACAGCCATTCTCCGGACTAATGATATCTGCTCTGAAGCCGTGTCATCGGCCGAGGAAGAGCCCAAGAAAACCAAACACAGCCCCTATCCCGCCTTAAAGTGCTGAAGAAGTGCTTTATGAAATGTGAGTAGCGCCTCCTGCAGGTCAGTTTATAGCTGCTCTTCCTGCCTGAGACTCGAGGAACCTGAGTTGAACTGGAGAGCCGCCTTCAGGGAAGGAGGAAAAGGGCAACTCAGGGTCTAACCTCTCAGAATATCTGTAACTGAGGACCAGCCCTTATTTGCATATTGAAAATCTGTCTGTTAAATCAGCAGTGGAGCAGAAAATAGAATTTTAAAAGCATTCACTCTTGACCTTTCCTATTTGTATTTTTAAAGGGACTGAAATTTATCTCCTATCACCTTGGCAATCATCCGGAATAATATTTTTAATGTGTCTTTCTGTTTATAAACCTATTTGTTTAGTGATGGGGAAGTGAGTTTTCTGGATTTTGATGCAGTTTTGCAATGCATAATTTTAATTTCTAAATAGAAATACTGGCATTGGAAAAACTAAAGTAAGGTAAATACAATTTCAGAAAGTGTAAGTTCACGTTCTTTTTTTCTGGCTTTCTTTAGCTGTGCATCCCATTTTTAATGCACCTTAGAAAAAGGAAATGTTACCATGAACAATTTGTTTTAATTCACAGGTTGAGCTTTGCATTTTGTCCTTCCCTGGCATTCCTTTCCACTCAAATTCCACAATCTGACCAAGTGGAGAGAAAGGAGAGGTAGAAAGAAATCTTAAAAGAAGAAAACCCTTGTGCTGGCTCCTCAAGTTGATTTTTATTTTTATTTTTTTCTCTTTAATCTTATGCAAGTGTTTTCAATGGAAAACACATTGATCTTATCAGTTCGCTTGCTCCCCTCCAAGCTGGGGACGGACAGCTGCCTGACCTTCCCGGCAGGGGGCTTTTGGTCGTGAGCACAGGACCCTCTCCACCCATCCCAAGGACCTCCTCCTCCCAGACACACAAACACGGGTTTAGGAGATAAAAGAAACAGAAGGACATCAAGGTAGATTTCACAGGAACCCAAATGTGCTCTTGGTGCCTTGTAAGGAGGAAACTTCCACAGAGGCAAAGGCTGCATCTGCTGGTGGTGGCAATGCTTCTGAGGGACCTGGGAAGGGGCCTCCAGCACAGAAGTTTTGAGAAAGCAATGAGAAATTGCACCCTTCCCTTTTAACCTGACCACAGTGCAACTCACCCGGGATTACTGGCGTGGATTCTCAGATGGAGGCTGAGTCTGGAATGTCTGTATTCTTTTGTGACTTCAGTTGGCTTTTGCACCCCTGGACTTGTCTTTTGTCTCAGTGTAGCAGAAACAAGCCAGGTATACCATAAATGATATTTTTATGAGTCACCCAAGAAATTTTGCGGGGCTCAAAACTTTTTTCTACAGAAAATACAGACAGTGCCCCTAAAACTGCCCATGCAGATAATGAGAATCTGAGCTCAGGAGACAGTCAGCCTTGGAGACATCTGTTTCAGTCAGTAATTCCAGTAGGATCCTGATGGTTTTTTAGTTGACGCCATTGGAATGATATTATTTTGACAGCTTGCATTTGCCTTTATTGTTTTCTTGTCGTTTTTGTATCTGGGTGGTTTTTTTGGGGGGTGGGGAGTGAGAATTTGCTTTAAATGTTCAAGTTCATACATGGGTATCACAATATTCTTTGTTAACGATTGAAGCAATTATGTGCCACTAATTTTATTTGATTAACTTTTTAAAAGTTTTACTTGGTAGTTTGTCAAGACAAACTACTATTTTTTAAAGCAGAGGAATACTGTATCTCTGACTTCCTGGGGGCCTGCTTGAAAGTCAGGCACTGCCATCTCCATAGGCTCAGGCAGGCATGGTGACCTCAGCATCTGTGGAGGTGGGCTTGCAAAGAGCACTAAGTAGAACTGTAGGAACCTGAGGCTGCTTCTAGCATCCTGTGAGGTCTCCAATGTCCGGGGATGCAACATGTGTCCTGCATCCCAGATCATGTGTTTCACCATGTTAGACTGAGCAGACGTGACAAAGGTGGCAGAAAGGTCAGACTTGATTTAAGGCCACTTCGTTGTCTCTTTGATTTTGGGTGGCCTCGGCCTGTAGCAGCTTGAAGCAGGATTTCAGTTCCCCAGCCAGAGATTGAAGTTAGGCTGCAGCAGTGAGAGCACTGAATCCTAGCCACTAGGCCACTAGGGACAGTGGCCAGTGACAAGGCCCTGGCCCGTCAGCTGTGTAGAAATGAATTTCCACAAAGAGATAGAAAGTAGTGAAACAAGTGAAGTGTTTATTAGGAGGAAAAGAGTACCTGTGAATAGACTCACACGGGTGGGCTCAGAGAGTCGTGCCCTCGTGGTAGTTTGAATCACGTTTATGGGACATTTCTTCTGGGTTTACTCTGGCCAATCATCTTGCTTTGCCTGGTTCTGAGTCCGTATTTGGTTTATCTCAGGGTCCTCCCCTGTGTGCGTGTGCTCTCTTAGCCAAGATGGATTCCAGCACAGAGGCCTATGGGAAGGCTGACATCACCTACTATGGGGTGGTGCCCCTTCCCTTTTGACCTTCAAGGAGTCTTTCTGCACATGTGTGGTTGGGAAGGTCCCCTTGACTTTGAGAATGAGGAATATGTGGTCTTTATCTTTTATCTGGGCAGGGCTCAGCTCCTCCTATTATCCTCCTGCTGTTATGTTCATCTTGGAGTATCTGTCCCCAGGGGACAAACTCTAGCAGCTCAGCCTGGGGCCCATGTATCTCCGGCCTAATCTTGGCATCTCCTGGAAGAAGAAAGATGCTGGTGTACCCTGGCTGGTAGAGCAGGACAGTTAGCTGACCGGCAGCAAGAGCACTATCAGCCTCCCCTGCTCCCCAGCCCAGGACACAGGCATCGTCCCCACAGAGGTCTCTGCAGTGACTTCACCACGACCCATCTCACCCGATCCATGGTGCCAGGGCCCTGGCGGGACAGAGCTGGCAGCAGCAGAGGTAGGATGCAAACCAGGTCTCTGGCTTTAGCCTAGAACCCACTTGGTTTTCAACATCCATGCCGCTGGCTCACTGCCCCATTGTGTGTATCCACATGTGAGGTTTCTTCTCTGCAGAAAGGGAAAACAGCACATTTTAAGACTTCACAGTTACTTGTACTTTATCAGATAGATTTTACCCCAGACTATCTCACAACATTTCTGTGTAATTACAGCTTTGATTATGCACTTCCCTTCTAAATTATTAAGCTTGCACAGACTTATTCAACCTTTTACTCACAGAAGTCTGCGAGAGCAATTAACACCAGACAATGTCTAGTCATTATTTAAAAGTATATATTTCTGCCAGACAATTAACTTAAAATTAGAAATAAGTGTTAAGCACTGTTTTTTAAATCATAAGGGCTTGTATGAGATTTAAAACAGTAAAAGTAAGTTTGTAGTAACGATACATTTACTTTTCAACTTAGCAATATCTACATTCATGTCAATATTTACAGTTACCAAAATAAAGACTAATATGAGAATCACTTTCACGTGATATTTTTAAAGTCAGAATGGGCCAGTGGCTTGAGGAAGGAGCAGGCTTTCCCTTTTGGAAGGTCTGCATGGTGGATATCCAGATGAGCGTGTAACTACCTTATCCGATAAGGACACACATCTCCCCACACTTATCCAAATCCTGAAGTGTGCTTTCAAAATATGGCTCCTGAGGGCCCCTGGAAACTGCAGACAGACCCATTCGTTGTCAGGAGAGCAGAGTCGAAATAGCAGATAAAGAGGGAATCCTGCAGAGTTGCAGACAAATAGCACAACTAAAAATGTTGAATCAAATATTTAAAATATAATGCCCATTTGAGCCAGCATAAAATAAGGGAATCTCCTGAAGGTCATAAAGGACAGGGAAGAAATCCATGGGGGTTGGGATCACTGGGGCACCAGCCTGGATGGCACCTGGTGGGAGGAAACCAGTCTCGGACGGTAAATGAGATTGAGGTTTATGGGCCATGAGGAAGGTCAAAGGAGACAAGGCCTGAGCCCAGAAGAATGTGGTCACATCACTGACAATCCCACCCCATAAACCCAGGAAGCTTCGGGTCAAGCCAAGGAAAAATCCACAGGAGAAGGTAGGAATTGAAACCCACCCTCCCGCCCCCCACCATCCTAGCTATGGGAGGAACAGAAAGAACCCCCCCACACACACACACACACAATCTTGCATGAGAATTTCTATCCAAAGGCCTGTACTCATGGGAACTTGGGCAGGAATGTGGCCTCAATCCCTCCAAATTAGTTGACAGTGCTTCCAATTCAGTAGTACTAAAGCACCTGGAAAAGGCAAATGTGTATCCTTGTTAGAGAAAAGTTCTTTTTAAACCCCATTTTTGAAGACTCCCCACAGATAAATTTCCAAGGAGCATGAATTCATACTCATGCCGACAAAATAATTAAACAGATGAGAAAAAAAAAAAAAAAAACACTCCACGAGTGAGAATTTCCAGAAACCACAAACTCTGTTTGAAGTCAGATTTATGGAGTTTGTATATATTTTATTTATCAGGTTTAGAATACAGAAAATTATTGTCTTTAATATGTTTAAAGAAATAAGAGGGCAATATAAAAGTATGGCAAAAGAAAAAGAGATTATGAAAATTTATGAGGCAGCAGATTTGATGAAGAATAAAGTAGAACTTCTAAAAACAAAAAGATACAAATACGTACACACGTGCATTCCAAGTACAAAGCCAAAGGACAGGATAAAAGCAGATTAGTTACAAATGATGAGATATTGGTATAAGATTGCTCTGAATAAAATTACCCAGAAAACAACTCAGAGAGATGAAATGAGAGAAAACAGAAGGTAAGAGATGTGGAAGATGTCTCTTTGGTTAGAAGGTAGAAAATGACAAGAGACTGTTGTTCTTAATAACCCAGACAAGACGTATAAGCCACAGAGTCACCGTCTTTCTAAACCAGTCAGAGAGCTGAGGATGCAGCTACAAAAGGAGAGGAGAACTAAGATAAGTCAGCCAAAGGCATCCTGGATTTTCAGCTGCCAAGGTCTGGACATAAGCAAGAGACCTGAGAGAATCCTCCACTCTCCAAAACACTTCAGGTTTTCCACTGATAATAGCTACAGGTGGGACAGGAAAGCTGAAAGTACTCCCTCCAAGGCATTCCAGGCAGAACAGAGTCTTCACAAGTTCCAAAAGCCTGTGGCTGGACCAGAAAGTAAAGGGAACTCTCCAACAATGTACAAAGCTGTCAGTAGAGTTGTAAATCAGAGAGAGATCCATCATGGTGTGGAAAGCTGGTGGAAAACATGAATAAATTTGGGGAGTCTTGGTAGCGTTCACACCTAGAGCATTGCAGAAGGGAAAATTCTGAGCTGACTCTCAAAATATCTGTAGCTAGTAGTGAACTGAAACAAAACTTGCCCAAAACTAAACTTGCCCAAAAGCTCAGACCCAGTTTAACTATAGAACAAATTTACTCCGTCACTCCAAACCAGTGACCTGACACAAGAAAAAACTCTTTTCTAAAGGGAAATATTATTTACTTTAGACTTTATTGTTCTAACATCTCATGATGAAGAAAGAAAAAGATAATAGAAGTAGAACTGTAGGTGGCCGAGATGTTGGAATTATTTGACAGGATCTTTAAAATAACTAGAAATATGCTAAATGATCTATTAGAAAAAGTGTGCAGTATGGATAAGAGATGGTGAATTTCAGCAGACACAAAGAAACTACAAAAATGAATCAAGTAGAAATTCTAGAAATGAGAGAGTATCAGAAATAAATATTTGATTGGTTTTAATAACAGAATGACTCAGCAGAGGAAATAATGAGTGAACTTGAGGACAGGTGAATTGAGGTTAAAAAAGCGAACCAAAAATAAGAAAGCAAACAAACAAACAAACAGAAAATAGAATAGATAAGAGTGTCTTAATTTATGGGACAATATCAAATGGTCCAACATATCTGTAATTGGAGCCCAAGAAGGAAAAAAGAGAACAGAAGAAGTATTTAGTTAGATATTTGCTGAGAATGGTCTAAAATTGATGGAAGACATCAACACACAAATCCAAAAAGCTCAGGAAACACTGATCTGGAAAAATACAAAGGACACACACACACTAACACACACACACACATATCCCACTCATACACAAACAAATGTTAACCTAGAATTCCATATCTTACCAAAATAGCCTTAAAAATAAAGATAAAGCAATCTCAAACTGTTCCATCCAATAATTTCATTCTTGAAATGGCAAAATTATAAACTGGGGAGACAGAATAGTGGTTACCAAGGGTCACTGATGGAGGCAGAGAGGAGAGAGAAGTTACTAAAAAGAGCAACATGAGAGATCCTAATAGTGAAGGAATAGTCTGTATCTTGATTGCATTAGTGCTGATATCTTGGTTATAATATTTTACTGTAGTTTTGTAAGATATTATCATTGGAGGAAACTGAGTAAAGGATGTATGAAATCTCTCTCTATTTCTTACCATTGCATGTGAATCTACTATTTTCCCAAAAAGAAAAGATTAATTTAAAAAATTGGAGACAAAATAAATAGATTTTTAGAGATGAAAGTTAAGAGAATTTCTCCCCATCAAAACTTCTCTACAAGAAATACCAAAATATTTTCTTCAGACTAAATACAAATTATATCAGATTCAACCCCAAATCTGTAGGAAGCAATGAAGAGCACCAAAAATGTACAAATTTGTATAAATTTAAAAGACCTTATCAATGTGAATGTGTATTCTTGGAATTGTACATATGTATCTGTGAATAGTAAATTTCATAATTTAAAAAAGTAGAGAGAGAAAAAAATCAAGGGAGGTAATACCATCTGGAGACTGTCACACATGCTATGCTACACACAGGAGGAGTGAAAAGAAGTGCTCTTTTGACAGCAGGAGTCTGACAGTGATAAATAAATATGGTTGGTAAGTCAGAGGGGTCCCATGCAGAGAAGCTTAAAAATGCAAGAAGAGGAGTTGGCTCTTGTGAGGTCACCTAATGCTCCCAGGTGTATTAAAGCCACTTGTCAAAACTTGTGTTAATAGCCAAATTGGGGAAAGATTTTATTGTTGCTAATATTAACACCTTGTAAATCAGTGTCTGAAATGTACTTGTGTGAGGTCCGACAGAACAAACACAAAACCAAAAAAACAACATCAGTCACTAATTCACTCCAAACAAAAACCTATTTGAGACAAATTACAGACCTAAATGTAAAGCCTAAAACAAAACAAAACAAAAAACATAGAAGAATATATTTGTGACCTTGAGGTAAGAAAACATTTCTTGTGAGACAAAAGGTGTGATCATAAAATCAAAAATGATAAATTAGACTTCATCAAATACACAAAAATTCTTCATCATAAAACATTATCAATAAAATAAGAAAGCAAGTCACAGACTGTGAGAATATGTTCATAAAACAAAGTAGTTGTATCCAGAATATATAAAGAACTCCTGAAATTCAATAACAAGGAGACAGCCCAATTTTAAGAGGCAAAGGCACACAGGCACTTCACAAAAGAAGGTATATAAGTTGTCAATAAGCACATGAAAAACTGTTCAATTTCATTAATCACCAATAAAATGTACATTAAAAACCCAATGAGGTGTTACCACATGCTCCATTAGAATGTGTAAAATGCACAAGGTTGAACACAGCAAATCTGGAACAGCTCTGGGGCAGCCAGACCCTGCACATGTTGGCGGGACTGTGAAACATACAGCCATTTTGGCGAAGTTTCAGTTTCTCGAAGTGTTAAATCTACTTCTATGACCTAGTAATTCCACTCCTGGTGTGTGTGCAAAATAAATGTGTATGTATGTCCATGCAAAACCTCTTATAAGACTTTTATAACCGTCAAACCTGGACGGTTGATCAACAGAATGGATAAGCTCTGCTTGTTCATACAGTTGATTAGTACTCAGTGAAAATTTTTAAAAAAGGAATAGATGACTGATAAGCATGTAACAGGTGTAACTCTCAGAATAATAGGATGACTGGAATAAACCAAACAGAAAAGCACATACTGTATAATTCAATAGGTATAAACGTCTAGAATAAGCAAGAGACCCATGGTTTCTGGGTGGGAGGGAGGGACTGGGAAGGTGAGGCAGCAGATGTGTGCTGGTGAAAGTGCTCTGTGTCTTCGTAGTATTCATAGAACCTCATGGAATACTCTACTTGATATCTGAGCATGTCAATGTGTGTAAATTATATTCAAAAATTATCTTCCTTGTGTGAATTTGGATCATTTTGCCACCCCCTGTCTGAGAGAGCAGACCTGAAACCTGAAGTCCCCTTCACAAGGAAATTTCTAGAGGGAAAGAAAGAAACCATGCTCCTCCCTCTGTGATCTCCTACCACCACGGATCTCTCTGGTCCATGGACAGCGAGGTAGCTGACCCAGCAGCATGGTTGCTCTCTGGGAAAAGATGACTATTCACCCTGATGGAGTTCCAGAAAGAAGGGAATAGACACCAGCTGGGGTTGTTACTTTAGGTGTCAGCTTGGCTAGGCTGTGCTGTTTCTTTGGTCAAACACCGGTATACCTCTTGCTGTGAAGGTACTTTCTAGATGTGATTAACATCTACAGTTAATTGACTTTAAATAAAGGAGATTACCCTTAATAGTGTGGGTGGGCCTCATCCAATCAGTTGAAGCCCCAAGAGCAAAGACTGAAGTTTCCCAAAGAAGAAGCTAGACTGAAGTTTCCCAAAGAAGAAGCTATTCTGCCTCAAGATGGCAACACAGAAACCCTGCCTTACATTCCAGCCTGCAGCCCTGGGGAATTCAGACTTGAGACTGCCGTGGCAAATCTTACCTGAACTCCTAGCCTGATCCATGGTCTTCAGACTTTCTGGCCCCCAGAATCATGTGAGACAATTCCTTAAAATAAATTCCTCTCTCTGTCTCTATATATCTATAGCTAGAAGTATAGATTATATATAGATATATAGATTATATAGATATCTCTACATATATCTATATATCCAGAGATATGTATAGAGAGACTATAATCATACTTATCTGTCTATCTGTCCATCCATTCATCATATCACGGTCCTCCAGAAACACTGAGCCACATTCCCTGACATAAATGTCCTATTCTCTGTGTCTCCGGAGAACCCAGACTAACACACCAGCTGTATTTCCCTCCGCCCCAGCCCAGCATCCTGAGTCAGAGGAAGCAGGTGGCCCAATGTGAAAGGTCATTTATTTGGAAGGAAGCATTCCTGAAGTGATTGATGAGGGTGTCTTCCAGATGGCGTGTTTGTGGACAGGGGCATTCATATTTATGAATCCAGAATCCCTGGAATGGGGTGTTGTACTGCTCACCACATAATTCATCCTGATGTACCTGTTCATTATTTCCCCCATGAAAAATAGTGGTCAGATGCAAAATTGTTAAACCACAATCTTTTCTCCTGGTGTTTTTGGGCTTTTTAATCACAATGTACCTCTTTCTGCTGAGGGCCATTGCATTGTTGAGTACTATAGCATGAACCCAGCAGGTGGGTGAAGGTCAGCATCTCATAGTTATTGTGGGAGTAGCTGCTTGAGTGTGACGGGAAACCCAGAGTGAAGGGGGTAAGGGGACAGGGGGCTTTGTCCATCCCACCTGGACCACACCCACACAACCACACAGTGCAGGCAGGGGGCAGTCCCGCCCCACCCTGCCCCTCAGGATATATTAAGCCCTTTGTTTCTGTGTCCCCAGAAGGTCCTTTCTGTGGTCACATGTTTGCCTCTGAAAGCCATGGCATCCTCCATCTAGTACGTGGTGTGCAATACAGACCCTAAGATCCCACGATGAATCCCAGCTGCAGCCTGAGATCCTCAGGGTATGAGAGGGTGTGGGGTTGTAATGCGCACACAGTTCAAAAGACAGTTGCATCCAAACTGGAATAGGCCACAGGCTCCAGAGCAGGAGTGTAAGGCGGCAGCTTGCGGAGGAAGCCAGGAGGAGCTGCCCTCACCAGGACCTTCCGTTATTCCACCGTAGACCCTGATGCTTCCCCACACCGACCGCCGACCACCAGACAGAGGTACCCGTGCTCCTGCCCCTCTACCCCCTCCGCCTCTTCTCCTTTCTTCCTTCCTCATCAAAGGCACAGACAGACAGGACCCGGGTGGGGCCTGACACCCCCACCTTAGAGTTGAGGCACAGGGAGCCTTGGGTCCTTTCTCGCTCATCATTAGTGTGTTTACTTCACTGCCTCTACAATCACCTGCTCAGTTTTACTTGTCGCTGTGGTTGACTGTCTGGGGGGTCCAGGGGAAGACTACCATCACTTACCCATTGTTTCTCCAGTCTCATCCCCTCCCGCTCCTGCCCCGACTCATCTGCACTGAACACGCTGCTGGGTGTGCTCCGTCCCCCTGGCTTTGTTCCCCATATTTCACATCCAGGGATTCCCTTCCCATCAGTATCTTAGACAAGGACCAATCTTCCCAACACAGCCAAAGCTCGCCCTCTTTGCAGCTTTCCTCTTGCCCTGCCCTGAAGAGGCTGCCTCCTGCCCACCCCCCCTCCACTGCCCCCCACCCCCCAGGCCCTGCACTTGGCCCCTCAGCTCTGGCCTGAAGACCCATCACCTGCTTCTCTCCTGTAGCATCAGTTGGATTGTGTGCACCAACCGTGTGCCTAAGAACTGCCCAGGAACCACGCAGAGTATTAATTTCTCCAATAATGGTTCCAAATGATCTGCAAGTAGCCCACCATGGCTGGCTTCCTATGAGCGATAATAATGTCCTCTAAGGTTGAAAGGGAAGCAGTTGGTGGACAGGACACCGTGCATGGCCCTCCTGCTGTGAGTGAACCTTATGGAGAACCAAGGTGAGGGGCTCCAAACTCAAGTACGACTCAATCCCCACAGCCAACTTTTAATTTATCTGTTTTTATGGGATCAGAAAGTTGCTTGTAAAGTCAAAAAGAACCCAATATAATAAAATTGAATAACTTTTTGGTAATATAATACAAATCAAAATACTGCAAGTAGTTTCAGAAACAACCACCAGCTTCCAAGAATAAATATCAGGATGGGTGCTTACTCATTTTAAGGATCTTGCAGAATAATTTAATGGTGTATGTTCTACAGTCCATTCATTTTGTTGTTTCTGAACCTCAATTCCCAATGCGGTCCAAGTGATTATAGGGATGTTGCAGGAATGATTCTCCCCACATCTAGAAACACACATTTGGGGATTACCACATGTCACAAAACTATCTTGAAATAAAGACAGCCAATGTTCCATAATAATTGTAAAGACAGGTGGAGGGAAAGGGAAACTCTTGTCTGTGAACCCCTTCCACATGTTGGCCTGTCCTCCTGGACAGATTACAGATCATGCAGGTGGTGGGTAAGGAGATGCCATCCCTGTGCCAGACCTCTGGGTACAAAGTTCTGTGCAGCCCCTGACCTCACCACAATTTGACCTTGGCCATATCTCTTTGAATCCTTCACTCTCCACATCTGGGAAACAGGTGACAATAGGATGACCCCTATAGGTTCCATATGTTTGATTTCATGTTCATAACAAGACTATGAGATAGATCTCTTAACCTCTGTCTTAAAAACTGAATAATTGAAACCAACCCTGCATTCCCCAGAAAGCAGAGCCTGGGGAAAGGATTACGTGCTGGTGCTGTAATGGGGCATGAGACACCAGGGCTGCCATTTTCATTTGCTCCATAACAAATGCAAACTGGTGGGCTTAAACAACAGACCTTTATTTCTCACAGTTCTGGAGATCAAGGTGTCTGCAGATTTGGCAAGGGCCACGTCCTTCCTGGTTTGCAGATGGTGGTCTTCTCGCTGTGTCCTAATGTGACAGAGACAGAGACAGAGAGAGAGAGAGAGAGAGAGAGGAAGTAAGTTCTGGTGTCTCCTCCTTTAAGGACACTAATCCCATCACAGGACCCCACCCACATGACCTCATGAAAACCTAATTACCTCCAAAAGACTCCATCTCCAAATACCATCTCACATATGAATTGGGTGGGGGGGGTCACATTCAGTCCACAGCAGCAGGGAAGCAGTGTCAGGGAGAGCCACAGCCAGGTAGGTGCTCAGCAGGTGAACCTGCTCTGCTGTGCAGGATGGCTCCAGGCAAAGCAGCCCCCAGGCAGAAGGAAAAAGGGGGAGTGTGTGCTCCTGTGTCCTGGGTCATGTTGACCAAATTTTTCCCCAAGTTAACGGGACTGCACTTTCCTGGGACAGCTGCTCAGGAGCCAGGTCCCAAGCCTTTGACATTTTAACAGGTTCAAGAAGTGGTACCAGTACCAGAGACAAGGGCAGGGAGCCGCTCAGCCTCAGGCCAGCGCTGATGGTGCTGGAGCAGGGCTTCCTCTGGGCAGGCAGCTGGGGTCCCCAGAGGCTCAGGAGATGCCTCGTGGCTCAGGCAAAGCCAGGGCTGAGGGTCCTGGGCAGAGAGAGGCTCTGAGGAAGGCATCCTACGGATGCGATGGGTGCACAGGAGCTTGGTCCACAGTGAACGCCTCACCTGAACCAACTTCAGGAGGCTGGGCTCTACCCTCTGTGGACCAGACCTTCATGCTCAGCCTCACGGCGATACGAGGAACATGCACTCTGCATGAGCCTTGCCTAGTGTGGATGCCACAGGATCTGAGCAAGGGGAGCCCAGCCCTTCCACCACGGGGCCCTGCAGGCACCCTTCTGACAAGAGCCACTGGTGTCCTCCCCTTCTCCGGTCTGTCCAGGTCCAGAAAGACTGACTCCAGCCACTCTTGACCCAGGCCTGACCTGCCTCTGTTCCCAGGGAGATACTTTTCACTATTTTGCAACATATGGGAGAAATGGATCCAGAATAGTCTTCAGATAAGTACAAAGGGTGCTTCCCTGGTGGCGCAGTGGTTAAGAATCCACCTACCAACGCAGGGAACATGGGCTCGAGCCCTGGCCCGGGAAGATCCCACATGCCGCGCGGAGCAACTAAGCCCATGCGCCACCACTACTGAGCCAGCATGCTGCAACTACTGAAGCCTGCGCACCCTTGTTCTGCAACAAGAGGAGCCACGACAATGAGAAACCTGCACACTGCAACGAAGAGTAGTCCCCGCTCACCGCAACTAGAGAAAGCCTGAGCACAGCAACAAAGACCCAACGCGGCCAAAAATAAAAAACAAACAAATAAATAAATTTATTAAAAATAAATAAGTACAAAGTATTCACCCAACAAGCAGATTGCCCTGTATATATACAAAGGTCTCTACGAGGAGTACAAATATGTTAATCAAAGTTCTATTTCCACACATTTGGGAAAGGTCACAGCATTACCACCTGATGCACAGAAAGCCACAAAGGCCCAGCCGGCGGGGTTTAGAACTGGCCGGCTCATCCTGCTGCCTGTCACTGAGCTGTTGGCCCCTTGCACTTGGTGGGGACTTTCTGAAAGGTCCTCAAGAAAACCCTGAACGTCTCATTTTGACAAACGTCAAGCTTCTCAGCAACTGTCTTGGAGCCTGGCACGTGGACTTTGCCTGTTTGGGAGAGAATTTCACCCCAACCCATGCGGCACGGTTGTATGCCATTTTGTTTTGGGGTCAAATTCCACTGTAAGAAACAGCTCTTCTAATCTGTTTTCTGACTTTGCTGTAGTTTATACCTCACACAACCATTACATCTCCTTGTCCAACAGAACCAGCTAGAATTCTGAAGCTTGAAACCATGCGAGATAGAATAGAGCCTCTACTCTCATCTGTGCTTTGGACAGTTGAGATTAAGTACCTTTAAGCACTTTATTGAGGTATGATTGACATAGAAACAGCTGTACATATTTAACAGACATGACTTGATAAATTTGGAGATAGACACCCATGGAACCATCATCACCACCTAAGTGTAATAGGTGACATCCATCACCTCCCAAAGTTTCCTCTTTTCTTCCCCTTCTCTTTCTCCTCCTCTTCCTCTTCCTCCTCCTACTTCCTAATATTTTTGTGTGTGTGATAAGAACACTTAACATAAGATCTACCCTCCTGGCAAATTTCTATGTATGCAATACAGTACCACTAACTGTAGCCGTTATGCTGTACAGTGGATCTCTAGGACTTATTCATCTTATAACTGGAACTTTGTACCCTTTGATCAGTGTCTCCCCATTCCCCCCTCCCCTCCAGCCCTCAGCAACCACCTTTCTACTCTCTGCTTCTATGGCTTTGACTTTATGAGGTTCTCAATATGGATGACGTCATATAGTGTTTGTTTTCCTGTGTCTGGCTTATTTCACTTAATATCTTCCAGGTCCATCCGTATCGTCGTGAATGGCATCTCTTTAGTTTGTCTTCTACTATGTGGGATCCATCACTGGACACAATGCTCCAGGTTTGGTTTCTGAGTGTGAAATGGAATAAGATAGAGAGATCCATAAGCACAGACGTAGCTCATCTTATTGGGATTTTACAGGATGAGAAGAGACGACAACTCTGGTTCTCCCAAAGCTCCCGTGAGGTGGCTACTCTTAGGTCAGGAAACCGAGGCACATGAAGGCTAAGTAGCCTGCCCAAGGCCACATCACACTAGAACCGTGGGTCATTGTCCAGGACACCAGGCCTTGGGGGCCCAAGATTGGTCACTTGTCTGGTTGACATGTATGAAGTTCCCCCGATCCCCACCTCTGGCCCTGTGCTAGCACCAGGCTTCACAGGCATCGTGTGGGACATGGGTCACTGCTCCAGCCTGGGCAGGGCTTTTAGTTTCCCAGTTCTGTGGATAATGTGGCTACTTACATGCTATTCCTCTGAGCACCGTGTCATAATACTCTGACCTGCAGAACTGTAGATTCCCACCAGTGATGCTGACAGATGCTGTGGGCGGGGCCTGGCCAGGGTCCGTTCTCATTGGTGATGTCAGCGTCATACGGTCACCAAGCATGTCAAATACGACATCTCTCATTGTGAAGGTAACCTGGTTACCAACATCATGCACAGCTGGTCCTTAGTATTTGCAGATTCCATATTTGTGCATTCACCCACTTGCTAACATTTATCTGTAACCCCAAATCAATACTCTTGGTGTTTTTATGGTCATTGGCAGATGTGCCCAGAGCAGTGGGAAATTTGAGTTCCTGACACACACGGTCCCAGCTGAGGGGGAACCAAGGGACTCTGCCTCCTGGTCTCGGCTCTCACCCTGTAAACAAGCATCCTTTTCACAGTCTATTTAGTGACACAGTTTTCTCATTCTTGTGCTTCTCGTTGATGACTTTACTGTTTAAAATTGCCCTCGAGCATCATGCTGAAATGCTGCCCAGGGTCCTAAGGACAAGAAGGCTGTGATGTGCCTTTTGGGGAAAATACATGTGTTAGATGAGCTTTACTCAATCATGAGCTACAGAGATGCTGGCATGAGTTCAATGTTAATAACTCAACTATACATTAAACAAGTGTCTTCAAACAGAAACACACATAAAACCAGGTTCTGTATTGATCGGTTCACAAAAATGTGTGGCCAGAGACGTGCAGGAGCCTGGCTCCATGTTTCCACAGGAGCCATGACTCAGCACTAACTCAGGGTTCAAGGAGGTTTCATAAAACAAACTATCAAAGATATCGTTGCCTAGACCAGGGCTCAGTGAACTAGACCCTTGGGCCAAACTGGGTCCACCTGCTGCTTTTGTGTTGCTGGAACTCAGCCACCAGGCTGTTTGTTTACTATTCTCTGTGGCTGTCAGCAGACTTGAGTCGTGTGATAGAGACCAAACAGCCGTAAAGCCTCAATATCTGGTCCCTTACAGAAAAATTCTCCACCTTGTGTACAAACATGATGTGGCTTCCTGGTGAAAGAGAACCAGGCTCTGCTTCCAACATGCCCCTGACCCCTGACCCCCAATTTCAAATCCCAGCTCTGCTGCTCAGCAGCTTAGCGCAAGCTGCTCAACCTTCTTGACCCTCAGTTTCCTAATTCCACTCTAAAAATCAGATACTTAAGGGTTGTTTCTTAAATTCCTTGATATTATAATCTTGTTGAAAGTGGGAAAAAGCGTGTGTGTTTGTTTTTTTTTAATTTTTATGGGGGTACAGCTGATATACAATGTTGTGTTAGTTTCAGGTGTACAGCAAAGTGGTTCAGTTATACGTATACATATGTCCACTCTTTTTTAGGTTCTTTTCCCATATAGGTCATTACAGAGTATTGCATAGAGTTCCCTGTGCTGCCCAGTAGGTCCTTATTAGTTATCTATTTTATATATAGTAGTGTGTATATATCAGTCCAAATCTCCCAATTTATCTCTCCCCTCCCTCCTTTCCCCCCGGTAACTGTAAGTTTATTTTCTACATCTGTGACTCTATTTCTGTTTTGTAGATAAGTTCATTTGTACCCTTTATTTAGATTCCACATATAAGCGATATCATATATTTGTCTGACTTATCTTTGAAACACTATTTACAATAGCCAAGACATGGAAGCAACCTAAATGTCCCTCAACAGATGAATGGATAGGAAGAGGTGGTACACATATACAATGGAGTATTACTCAGCCATGAAAAGAACAAAATATTGCCAGTTGCAGCAACATGGATAGACCTAGAGATTGTCATACTGAGTAAAAAGGCATTATTTACTTGAACTTTTTACTTCAGCATTGCGTATAGTCACCAAAATGGTAGATGCTGCTGGTGGCCCCTCACCTGATATATATATATTTTTTTCTTCCCTTCCAACTGTGGTAGGCAGAAAAATTACTCCCCCCAAAAAAGGATGTCCATATCTTAATTCCCGGAACTTGTGGGTACATTACCTTAAATGGCGGAGGGAATTAATGTTTTTGATTCCTTACTGATCTTGAGATGGGAGATGATACTAAATGATCAAGATGGAACCAGAGTAATCTCAGGGTCCTTAACAGTGGAAAAGGGAGGCAGAAGAAGGAGAACCAGACAGATAAAAACTCAGAAGAGACTTGACTGGGTTTTGCTGGCTTTCAAGATAGAAGGAAGCCACAGACCCAGGAATGCAAGCAGCCTCTGTGAGCTGGGAAAGGCAAGGAAACCTTCTCCCCTAGACTTCCAGGAGGATTGCAGCCCTGCCCGCACCTTGTCTGTAACCCATTAAGACACGGAAGATTTCTGACCTCTAGAACAGAAAGAGAATGAATGGATATTGTTTTGAGCCAACAAGTTTGTGTTAACTTTTTCTACAGTAGCAATAGGAAACTGATATACCCATAGGATTCTCATTTTGGAGCAGCAATGAACCCAATTAAGGAAGTATATTTTCTAGCCTCCTTTGACTATGGGGTGGCCATGTTACTGAACCTGGACTTGGGTCCACTTGCCCACACAGTAAAGCCAGTCTACTGACACTGGCTTGTGGTGAAGGAAAGTGCAGCTTTTACTGTAGGGCATCAGGCAAGGAGAATGGGCAGCTCATGTTCAAAAGACCCAAACTCCCTGATGGCTTTCAGGGAGAGGTTTTTAAAGGCAGTGTGAGGGAGGGGGCTGCCAGGTGTGTAGTCAGCTTGTGCACAGTTCTCTGATTTGTTGGTATCAAGGTTGAGTTTTGAGCATCACCAATCTTCTGATTTCAGCCGGTCTGGGGTCTCTGTGCTTGCAGCAGAAGTTTCCATCTGGTGGGTCTGCTCCCTGTAAAAACAACTTAGGAAGATGTGTCAGGCCCTTATCTCTATCTTTCAGGGAACTGGGAGTTCAGTGACTCTGTGATGTGGCTGGTCTATAGTCTAAATTGTTACCTGTCTCCTGGCCCAAAATCTACTCTGTGTTTCTACACCTTCACATTGCCTGATCATTAACTCTTGAGCCAGCCTTTTGAGACTCAGGGGAGACCTGAGAGACTAGAGCCTTTTACTACAAAGGACAGGTACACAGGGGCTTCTGTGTGGTTTTAATTCCCCCTTTACTTTGATACTCCTCAATCTTGAGGGTAACAAGTTTGGGACAAGAAAGGGAAAAAAATTTTTGATAGAGAGGTTAATCTTAAACTTGGCAGAGGAACTCAGTTTTAGGGGAACTTGGTTTCAGCCGTGTGATTTTATTCTGACAAATGAGATGCCCTTGGGTGGGCTTTCTGAGAAAGCTTTAAAAGGCAGAAGGCTCAGCTGGCACTTACCACTTTCCCTTTCCCTTTCCCTTTCTGCTCATCCTTCTTGCTGCCTAGAATTTAGATGTGATGGCTGGAACTGCAACAGCCATCTTGTAACCACAAGGAAAGCCAAGAAAATAGCAGACACTGTGTTCCTGATATCACTGAGCCACTGAACCAAGGCCAGCAACCACCTGCCTCTGGAATTCTCATTAGGTGAGAGAACAAAACTGCCAGTTTTTAAAAATGACTAAATGTAACATAGGAGCTAGTTGGTTACGACCCATGAAAGAGGATGGGGTAGGTCCCCTTGTACTGAGGTCCTATGAGAGTGGAGTTAAACATGTGTGGTCATTCCCTCCAGTATCAAAGTGATCATGGGCGCCAGAGGCTCACTGTACTTGGAACTGACCAGGCCTGTGGCTGTCTGGGTCAGCTGGTTCCCTTTCTTGTTCTCCCTGCTCCTGGTCAGGGTATTTCACCATCGGGTCATAATCAAGAAGGATCTTCTCATAACCCTACCAGCTAGTTATTATTTCATCTTACAGAGGAGGAAATGGGCTCTTACACAAGGGCAGTGCAGACACTGGCCTATAATATGGCCCCCGGGGCAGGGCTCTGCCACCTGTAGGAATATGACCATCAAGAAATCGGGCCTCGGGCCACTGAATCAACCTCTGTGCACAAATTGCCCATCAGCAAAACCAGGACAATGAGGATTGTTAGATCCTTCTAAGTGAATCCACATACATACAGGGCTGAACAACAGTGGCTGGAACACAGTGGTAAGCATTAAACAATAAGATAGTTATTACCTGTGGAGGACGATGCCAGTATTTTACCAAATCCCCTCAGATCCCTCCCTGCCTTTGCGTCCACCTCCCCACTGGAGCTGTAGCTCTTCCTTGAGGCACTGACCTTGATCCATCCTCCACGTGCACAGACAGGAAACGCCCAGAGTTTAGGTCCTGCCACCCCACCCGAGTGGCTGGTGACCCAGTCCCGGGTGTGGGAGTGTGACCGCAGCATCCTTGTTCCGGGCTGGAACTGCACTGAGGCATAACTCACACCCCGCGGCCCCTCCAGGGTCAGGCTGGGGCTGTATCCCGCTTGGCTTTTCCTCCTGGTCCAGCCTCGAATTCACACCATTTCCTGCCTGCACCTCCTCCTCATCACACACACTCTGTTCCTTGTCTCAGTCTGCTTCTCGGGAACCTGACCATGAACATCACCAAAGGCCGCCAGCTCCCAGATGAGGACCCTCTGATTGGACCTGCTCTGCTGCACTGTCCTGTGTCCTGCCGGCCCTTCCCTGCCCAATCGCATTTCTGGTCCTCACCTGTGAAGATCTGCGGAGCTGCAGAGAATGGGACCCACTGCTGGTCCCTCGTGGGACTGGCCTGGGGTCCCTGCTCCACAAGCACCCCTGCAGGTTCTGTCCCAACTGTGTGAAGAGCCACTGTATTGCTTTCTTTTCTCTTCAAAGGCCCGGAAAATAAATCCTTGTTTCCCAAATGGCGTGGAAGACCACATGGAAAGTAAGCAGGTTAGAAGTCACCAGTAATCTCTTCAAAGAGCATCTGGACATGAGAAAGAGTCCTTTCTGTTCAGTTTGTAATGTCAATGTAAACAAGAGGGGAGTTGAAGTTTGTCCTCGGGCCCCCCTGAGACCCTACAGAACCTTTTTTTCTTCACTGGCCTGTGTTAGGTTCACTTCAAGAAATGCAGGTGGTGGAATTCATGGGGTGGCCCTGATAATTGTAGTGGAGCAGTACGTGAGGGCGGTGGGCACCTGGTGAGCCCTTGGGCACAGCACAGAATCCCTCGCCGAGGTGGGAGGTGAGGTAGGCACGGGTTGGAGGTCTGAAGGTCCAGGTGTGGTGGGGTCTGAGGGCCCAGGTGGAGTGGGGTCTGAGGGCCCAGGTGTGGTGAGTTCTGAGGGCCCAGGTGGGGTGGGGTCTGAGGGCCCAGGTACAGTAGGAGAACATTGGTTTGAAATTGCACCAAATGGCAGTTGTATAATTTCTCTCCTCAGCATTGAGCTCCTCACATGTGGGCAAGCAGTTGGATTTATTTAGGACCAGTTTTTGAAAAAAATGGAGATACTAACAGCTTTTTGTCAGAATTGTTGTGCTAATGACATGGGATAATACAAGGAAATCACCTTTGCATATCGTAGGCCAGTGTACCAATATAAGTGGTCACACCTGACATGTAAATATCGCTGATACTATAAGCTAGTGTTTAGCTTGCCTATTTCCCAGCTAAGCAGAAAATAAAATATGAATTTGCTTGTATATGTGAAATGTATATGCCAAGCACTTGAGTGTGGTCTGGGGGAAGAGGTGTTTCTTTCTGCAAGTCCAGTAGCCTGCAGTGTCCTGAATTACAAAGGTCCTTGATGCCAGCCCAGAACAGAGCTTAAACAAAAATGATTATATTATCTGTCATTCTCTTCTTGTTTAGAAGACTTAATTGTGGTTTATCTCATATTGCTCTTGGAAAACTGGGGAGCTGACAATATCAGTTGCAATTGTGGGAAGCATTTTTAAGCAGATATTTATTTATATAATGTGCTGCTTCCAAAACCAAGCTCACCCAGACCAGATGTTTTTATCGTAAGCCCTTGGTATCTGTGAAAAAAAAATGAAACAGCACAGTGAGCTGACCATTAAACAGTGGGATTTCAAGGAGCACACTCTTTGGTCCACAGCATGTGGGATCTTCCTGGACTGGGGCACGAACCCGTGTCCCCTACATCAGCAGGCAGACTCTCAACCACTGCGCCACCAGGGAAGCCCAAGGAGCACAGTCTTGAAAAGGATGTTTTGAATATTCTTATACATTTCTTAGTTTAAGGACCTACATTTACCTGAGAGAAGATGAATTGTTAGTTGTTTCGGAAAATAACAGTAAGGGTATTTGAATCTGTTTGGCCAAATTCACTCCCATTCCAAATATTTTTTGTAATTTTTTTTTCCCTAATGCTATTTATCTAAAGCTTGTGCTCTATCCTCCTGCTACTCTCTGAGGAAACTCTGGGATGATAAACAAGGTGTTCATTCTATCATAGTGACACCACTGATCAAGATTATTTTTTTTCTCATTCTCTTAATGACTCTGGGTCTGGGTCTCTCCAATACCTTGGTCTGATTCTCGGACACAGCTGTCCGGAAAACCCCATGGAGAACAACCCCTCATGAGCTTTTTTTTTTTTAATAAAATTATTTATTTTATTTCTTTATTTTTGGCTGCTTGGGTTCTTTGTTGCTGTGCGCAGCTTTCTCTAGTTGCAGCGAGTGGGGGCTACTCACTGCGGTGGCTTCTTTTGTTGCAGAGCACAGGCTCTAGGTGCACAGGCTTCAGTAGTTGCAGCACACGGGCTCAGTAGTTGTGGTTCACGGGCTCTAGAGCACAGGCTCAGTGGTTGTGGAGCACAGGTTTCATTGCTCCGTGGCATGTGGGATCTTCCCGGACCAGGGCTCGACTCCGTGTTCCCTGCATTGACAGGCGGATTCGTAACCACTGCGCCACCGGGGAAGCGACCCCACCCCCACCCCCGCCGCCACCCCCGCCGCCACCCCCGCCATGAGCTTTGATGGAGCCACAGAGCCCTACTCAATACAGTGACCCATGCAGCTGCCTGGAATTAATCTCTCTTTTTGGTTCTCTCTCTCTTTAAGTATCTGGCCTTGCCATGATCTGAGGGTCCCTTCTGCTACCTTCTTCCATCTCTTTTTTGTTCTGTCCTTCTCTCTCTCTCCCACTTAGACTTGACAATCATTCCTTTAGCTTTCTCTCTCTTCTTCTAAATCATATTCCGTCTGTTTTTGTATCTCATGCTTTAATGTGCTTATGATTCTAGCTGCCCGTGTCATTCCACCTCTACATGCATTTGTGAGATAAACAAAACTGTGAATTTTATGCTTCAAATTAGTACTTTTCTGAATTATAAAACTTAATTTAGCCGGAGAGGGCACAGAGGCACAGGTACGCTCATAGATTATTGGTGTCACTCTAAATTGTTATAACTCTGAAAATAAATTTGCCAATATGCCTCCAGAGCCTAAAGTCATTAACCCTCTTTAACCTGGTAATTGAACTTCTGAAAATGTACCCTTTAAAACTAATCTGAAACTCAAGCATAAAATCACATACAAAGATATTTATGATGGCATCATCCTTAATTACCCCAAGTGGAAAAGAATGGAAACATCCCGTGATAGTAAAATAGTTTTAAAAATGGAAGTAAATACAACAAAATATTATTGTACAATGAGAAGAATATTAGTGTAAAGCTGGGTGAGTGTTAAGATGGAAAATTTGCATAAGGACTGGCAGAGAATTTGAGGTCAGGACAGAAATAGATTGAGAGGTGGGACTCAGGACAAGTTTGAGTGACACGGGCATATGTAATTGTGGGCGTTCTGGTTGAGTTCTGCGTAACAAATGACCCCAAGCTTCGTGGGGTAAGACAGCAATCATTTTATTATGTTCACAAATGCTGTCGGTCAGGAAATTCTATAGAGCACAGGAGGGAGGTCCGAGGTCTCATTTGGAAAGACTTGAATGACTGGGCAGACCAGAGGCTGGGGACTGGAACCATCTGGATGCTTCCTCACTCAGACGTCTGTTGCCTGGGCTGGGATGGCTTGAAGGCCAGGCTCACCTGGGACTGTTGAGTGGGGCACCCACACGTGGCCTCTCCCCACCAGCTTGGGCTCCTCACTGCATGGGGCTGGGTTCAGGAGACCACGTGGAGGCAGCACAGCTTTTATGACCTTGCTTCAGAAGACACAGGGTCACTTCCACCATTCTGCTTGACTGAAGCAATCACAAGCCTGCTCTCACTTAAGGGGAGGGGACACAGACTCAGCCCCTTAACTGGAGGAGTATCAAAGAAGTTGTGACCTTTCTTCTTTTGCCTACAAGGACCTAAGCACCAAGGCATAAGTGGATGGAGGAGATGTCACTGCTAAGAGTGTCCATGGTCAGAGACTTTAGAAATTGATAATGCAACTAAAGACCTTCCCTCTGCCTACAGCAGACTTGTTCAGCCTCCAGAGAAGTCAAAACACTTGATGCAGAGGGGCTTTCGGATCTTGTTTCCAGGAGAGCTAAGCAATAAGAGGGGTAGTAGTCCATGTTGGATAGTATAAAAACATTTCTATTTAAAGGTGGCAGGAATTACAACAAATTCTTGATTTCTATGTTCACTTGTAGAAACTCTATTTTCTCTTTTTTCTCTTTTATTAACCTTTGAAAATTTGTAAGCAGAAATTAAAATCCATGCCACGAGTCCTGAGATAAATTGGTTTATTATCAGATGCTCATTATACACAATTCTAGAAAGTTTCCAGGAAATAGATGTGAGTACATTATAGACTGGGTTTGTTCATACCCACCTGAGGAGTCCAGGGAAAAGAACACATAGGAGTGGAGTCAATCTATAAGGTTGAAAGAAATACTCCTCTCTTTCTCTCCCTCTCTCTTTTTTGCTTTCTTAAATTTGACAGTAAATTTTATATAGTTATAAAAATGTAATTCATTCAATAATCATGCTGTATGGTTATATCCAAATCTCCTGACTCAATGATCTCCCATTCTGTTTTCTTGTGTCTCTCCAATGGCAAGTACTATCATATCCTCTCTTGGATTATAGTTACTTATACATTAATCTAACCCATACTAGACTATATTCTAGTATGTTTTATGCATTTAGCATGTGGCCCAACTATATATTTTTAATTTAGTTAAATGGCTCTTTTCCTGCCTTATTTTTAGGTATGCACAAAAATTAGCAGTGAAAGTTTTCAATCCCTTTTGTATTTCCTTATACGTTTGGGGCATCAACTACAGTTGACCTTTGAACAACGAAGGGGTTAGGGGCATTGACCCCCAGTGCAATAGAAAATTCATGTGTAACTTTGCAGCTGGCCCTTTGCATATGCAGTTCTGCACCTGCAGGTTCAACCAACCACGGATTGTTTAGTACTATAGAATGTGTTTACTGAAAAAAAATCCGTGTATAAATTCAAATACGTGCTGTTCTATACTTATTTATTCCATCTGCAACATAAAAAGTCTAAATTCATGATCATTCATAACTTTTATCTTTTAATTATGTTTTTAAAAATTTTTAACATGAATGGACAGAATAGTTTACTGTTCTTTCGGGAGTAATTATTGTGTTCTCTGAAAGCAACGCTATGAATATTACTGCATCGTCCACGTTTTTACCTGATGCCCTGGTCACCGGGTGCTGACTGTCTTCCTAGCAGCTATGGGAAAATTGAATAGGAACAGAAGCTCAGTAGGAAGCTGTGGATTATGTGGTCAAATCTTGTTACATTCTAAAATGCTGTTTTCTTACCTGAAAAATGGGATTTATGATACCTGTCTTACGTACATCATGAGGTTGTTTAAGAACAAGTGAACAAATAATGAACGTATAGGATAATTGTCATTGTACACATACTTCAATGAGAGAAGTGGCAAATACACAACACCGGCACTGCTGCTCTCCCCACCGCAAGCCTCAGGTTGGTACCACTCATTGTAGTAGGACCCTTTGCCATTGACCTGGATTCAGCATCAGGATCTTTCTCAACACAGTGCTGACAGATTAAATTTGGCAGCTGAGATAAATTTGTGTTAGGGAGTGTGGTTTCTGAGTGAGCAGAAGTACTCACTGGGCACAGGGTTTGCAGCTTTTCCATGTCTGTGAGCACATCTCTGCTCATTCCTACAGAGGTGGCTCCCCACCTCACTTCTTCACCTCTTTGCCCTCCCTCGCAGGCTGCTTGATGGGGTCCTAAGAGTGACCAGGCGTGGGGCTGTGCACTGGTCAACCCTGAGCACCTCCTCCATTCAAACGCATCACTGACCCTCACTTCCAGGCTGGATCTCAAGAGGAAATGCATAATAAATCTCCCATTTCTATCCACTGAAGACTGAGCCGCTTGATGACATTTCCCTGCTCTGTCATCTGGCTTTCTTAAAGTTTTTTTTGTTTGTTTGTTTGTTTTTTTTCTGAGAACACATTATTAAGTTTAATGTTAGCTTGTACATGTTCCAAATACCTTATTCTGCCCCAACCACTACTTGAAACTTATAAGTAAATAACCTGGGATGCTTTAATGAGAGGTGGACAATATCTAAGAACACAATATGATGAATCCTGAGACAGCTTTCCCAGTTTCATAAAAATTAACTCTTTAGGCCCTTCCTGAAACCAAAGGAGGCAGGAAAAGAAAAAAAGAAAAAAGAAAACTTTGTTGAGGAGATGACTTTAAAGAATGTAATGCATGCCCTGCACCATTTGACTTCATATCTGTGGGTACTGCCCAGTGAAAGGTGTCTTTCTAGGCATCTGCCCTGCTGATGGGCTATGGAGGATATAAAAGAACCCATGTGAAATGCTTTAAACAGTTAAGAAGAGACTTGCATTTCTAGTATTGGAAGATGAGATAATGCAGACCAAATTTTCCACCAAGAGTAACAGGAAAAACTGAACACACTGTATGAGAAAATGCCCATCTGTTTATAGACATTGCAGAGCTTCTGAGATAGCAAGAATTTGAGGTCCAGGATGCCGGATGGAAGGAGAGGCACTGAAGAAACCCTGAGGGAGGTGTCACTTTCCCCTCAAGGCCCATGTACCGGCTAAAAGTCTGAGTATCTGCAGAGCTTTCAGCAAAAATTGGATCTCAGAGCCGAACACAAAGGAGAAGGCCTTCAGCTGGAAATCCTGCAGGGTCACACTTAAGAATAAGGGTGAAACAGAAATAGATGAAGTCTCACAAAGAATGAAGCCTAGAGCCCCCTCGCCCCCCGACTGCCTGTCTCAAGGGAGAATAAGCCTTCCCTGAAGAATGATAGCACAAACCAGTGCCTCACAGGAGCTCTAATTTCTCATGCCTAAAGTTCTAAATGCAGATTAAAACAACAGGGGTGAAAACAAATAAGGACAGACCAAAGACAAATAGAAAAAACTAGGAACCAAACCACAGAAGATGCAGATATTGGAATGATCAGGCACAGACTTTAAAATAACTGTGATTAATATGTTCAATAATTAAAAGCCAAGTTAGGAATTTCACCAAAGAACTAAGGAACAGTTGAAAGAAAACATCTAGATTGAATCATAGAAAGAATAAATGATGAAAAACATGGCAAAGAAAGAAGAGACTGAGTGACATTTCTAGAATTGGTGAGAAAACAAGAATGAACCAGGGGCAATCCTGAAAGAGATAATGGCTGAGAATTTTCCAAACACAATGGAAGATGTCAATTCACAGATATAAGAAACTCATTGGTAATTATCACTTTGTGATATTCATCAAACCATACATGTCTGAATTCTGATTTTCCTGTGTTTAGGACATACCTTAATTAAATTTAAAACACTTGGAAAAACAAAGAACTAATGCTGAATAATAAAAACAGTGCAATTCAAAGTGGCATTAATGGCATAATGGCACAGAAAACTCAGAGAAGACATAGGTATGTATAATGTTAAATTCTGTATTAAGTACTGAGTGAATACGGTGGTGGAAAGATCAATGTTTTTCAAGTTAGCTAGACCTGGATTTCAATCCCAAATCATCGCCTCACTAGCTCAGTGATCTTGGGCAAGTTACTCAATTCCTTTTCTTAAAGAAGGAGTTACACTTCACAGGGTGGTGTCACTAACACAGTAGCTGCCTTGCTCCTTTATTTCTGCATCTTATGCGCTTGGTGACACCGTAGTCCCCCTTCACCTGGGCAGAAGATTGAGTTTGGACAAAAACACAATTGCCCAAATGCTTCTACCCTTAAACCCATGAGCACTGACCTCTAGTGGCTCTGAAAGCTGCCTGGCCTTCATACTATGCTCCCTGATCACCATTTATACCTTCTCCTGTCTCTTGAATACACACCACCTCTTCCTCCATCCTCGACATTAACTGATGTCTTTGTTTCTTTAGTTTCATGGAGAAAACAGGGATGATCAGAAAAGAACTGCTCCAAGCTCCAGTTGTCTCTTCAACTGCCTTCTGCCAGCTGTGCCCATGTCTCTGTTTCCCTCCTGTGTTCGGCATGAACGTATGCCCTAAATCCAATCTCGTCTCAGCCCCTTTCTCCTTCATGATCAATGTCTCCCCAGCTGGGTCCTTCCACCAGCAAGTGAATGTGCTATTCTTTCCAACAGTTAAGAAACGACCTTCCTTTTAGTCCACTGGTCCCTCCAGGAGCTGTCCCAGTGTTTTCTCTTCAAATGACTCAATCAGGCTTTTGTCCCCACCTCTCCAGTGGTCTCTGGTCAAGGTCACAGGTGACAACCCCAGGGCTACATGCAGGGGTTAATTCTGGGCATCCCTCTCACCTGGCCCTCATGCTGCAGGTGCTCCCAGCTGACCACAGCCTCCTTCCACAAGGCTGCCTTCACTCAGCTTCTGGAACACACAGCTGGCTCTCCTCCTGAATCCAGGAAGTGGACTTTGCAGAACTTACTTTTTCTTCTGATCTCTAAGACTTGGTATGCCTCAGGTTCTATCCTTGACTTCTTCCCTCTCTAGCTACACTTGCGTCTATTGGTGGTAAATATACATTCACTCTTGGTTCCCAATTTATATCTCCAGCCACGACCAATATCCTGAACTGCAGACTTTCATATCTAACTAACTATGCAGTGTCTTGTGAGTCTTTTCCCTCCCAGGAAAGACAAGGAGCCCACAGATGAGGGGAGGAGACAGACAGAAGGACAAATATTTAGAGCTGACTGTGCAGGGTGTGCTGGGTTCTGAAGGCCCAGAGGCAGCCTGGGTTGGGGTGGGGTGGAGGGGAGAGAGGCCTTCCTGCAGATTGGCCTTGAACTTGGTCTTGACTGGTGACAATTAACAAGGAAAGAAAGCAGAAAAGAATGCTAGTGTCCTACCCCCAGCGCAAAGGGAAGAAAAAAAGAAAAGCAAATGTCCCAAATGAAACATGCCACTCTGGGCCATGGTCTCCAAGCTGTCCTGCTTTGCTGACATAAATTTTGGGTGTCGAGCAAGACAGGGGAGAGGGCCAGCAGGAAGGGCCCAGGTTTGGGAGAACTGTACAAACCAGGTTCAGAGGCTCGGGCTTTCTGCCGTCTGTTGAGTCAGTGGAGGCCCAGCAGGAAGGCAGTGAGTAGATCTCTGTCTGGAGAGATCCCTCTGGTGGAGACGCAGAGATAAATGATGGACCAGAAAGAGAGGAGGCCAGGGACCCAGAACCTGTGAAAGAGAGAGCGAGGTCCAGAAATAGCCACAGGATGGGCCCTAATACATTGCCTGATGAGGAGAGAGAGGCAGGGACAGAGAGGCACACTGGAGGACTCCATGTGGTGACAGGAAGAGGTCGCCAGGATGCAGCTGCATGCCAAGGAATGCCAGGCACGGGTCGGCAACCCCAGAAGCTAGGGGGCGGAATCGCATTCTTCCCTGGAGCCTCTGGGGACCTGCTGACTCTTTGGTTTCAGACTTCTGGCCTCCAGAGCCGTGAGAGAAGACAATTCTGTTGATTGAGCCGCCGAGTTTGTGACACTGTGTTACTGCAGCCCTAGGGAACTCGCACACCACGCTCTGAAGAGGCAAAGGAGACCCGTACAAGATAGAAGGGGCGGGGCGCAGAACAGGGAAGACTTCCGTACAGTGGGAGGAGCCTTGGTGCAGCTCGGGCAGAGCAGGAAGGGCCAGGAGAGGGAAGGGAGGCAGCGAAGGGGAGGGATGGCCGGGGCAGCCTGAAACGCCGGGCAGAAATTCCACATTCTCAGCTAAAAACCTTTGACTATCTATTGAAAGACATCCCAGGCCTTTGAAAATGCAGGTTAGATGATAAAAGAGAGTTTTCTCTAAGCCTGATCGAGAATGAAATGAATACATTCCACTCAAAGGATGAACAGAACTCACGGAAGGAAACGGTGTCTGTCAGTTAGTGGGGTAAACTGAGGCCAGCACTGTTTAATCTACTTCAGGAATTTCTGCCCTTCACGATTTCAGAGGACACTTGAGTGTGATGCCAATTCCGACCCCTGAACTCCAGCACACAGCCTTGGGACCCCAAGTCTGTACTATTGTTTCTTTTGATTGTTCCTCCCTTGTCCCAGAATCCCCTCCCTTCTCTAATTAGCAATTGTTTGGACCTGCCCTTTGGAACTCAAGGAAGGTCATGGAGGCTGGATGAAGCTTATTTCCTGTAATCAAGAAATGGGAGGACACAGAAAGACTTTTGTGCCCGGGAGCCCCACAAGGTCCTGCTTGGTTTAAAATGCTCAGCATTTATGGATTCCTGGCAAGGTTCTTGGTCTGTGGGCTCCATTCTCCAGACTAAGGGACCTGGTCTTCGATTCCCAGGACTGCTGCAACAAAGCACCACAAACTGGATGGTTTAGAACAACAGAGATTTATTCCCTCACAGCTGTGGGAGCCGGAAGTCTGAGATCAAGGTGTCAGCAGGGCCTCCCTCCCTCCCTCTGAAGACTCCAGGGAAGGACACTTCTTTGCCTCTTCCTCTTGTGGCGGTTGCCATGGGTCCATGGCAGTCCTTGGCTTGCAGACACATCACTCCAGTCTCTGGCCCTGTCGTCACACGGCCTTCGTCCAGGTGTGTCTCTATTTTCTTTTTATTGGGACAACAGTCATTGGGTTAGAACCCAGCCTAATCCACAATGACTTCATCTTAACTAATTACATGGCAGAGGCCCTTTTTTTCATATAAAGTCACATTAAGAGATTCAAGGTAGACTCGAGTCTTGGGGAGACACTTTCCTAGCCAGTCCAGACCTTGTAAATACTTTTCTTCTCAATCTCAGGTCCCAAGCTCTAATGCCCCTCAGCTGTGTTCATCTCACTTGACTGACTCATTATTTTTATAATGAAGATTTCCTTACGCTATTAATGGGTTTTATGGTACGAGTCATTTGAGAATAGTGGAACAACTAAAGAGAGGGCAAAGTTATGTCTGCCTTCATAAAAACCAGTTTTTTAAAAAATAAAGAGTAACTTGGAAAGATGATTTTTTTCCCTCATCTAGTTGGCTGAAAAAATCATATTAGAAATCCAGAGGTAATGTATGTTTTCTATACATTGTCTTCTATAAAGTCATGAGACCCAAATAATTTAAGAACTCAAATGTTTTTCCTTAGCAACATCACCATATATAAGTCATCTCTCTCCACTGCTTGGTATGAAAAATCGTGCTGCTCCTGTCTGCTCTAGCCTGGGAAGGAGTTATTCCCTGGATATTTGCCTTCTCAGCTTTCTCCCTGGGCAAGCATAGAGGTTGATGTGTTTCTGATTGTTTTTTAAGCATCATTATCCAGTTGTTTCAACTCTCCATTGTTGCTGTGTGGAAGATAGTGCCAGGTGGCATGCAACTTCTCCTTTAATCGTGAGTGTGAAGTCTTTTCAGACATTAAGTAAATCTACACTTACAGCCTCCTCAGACACATTGGGCTCTGCTATTCTATGCAACATTTTGTGTCCTTACATTTTATTCATTGTCTTGACTTCTCATGTTTATGTTATAAAATCAAATTTGCCTCTTAGCAGCCTAAGACTCGGTGGTCTTGAACTCAGTACTACTCCAGCATTGCCACCTTCCAGGGGCTTATGTTGTGTGATGGTTTCTGAGTCACAGTGGACTTATGCTTTTTATTTTTTTTTCCTGATTCAGAAAGACCAACCTATTAAAGTGTTTTATTGTGAAATTAAGAACATATAGATTGCTTTTCAAGAGAGTTATTTTTTCAAAGGAATGTAAGTTTAAGGTACACACATCTGCCGTCTGTAAAAGGCCTTGAGGTTACATCTTTTCAATAAAGAGATTGTCTTTTTTTTGCTTTGATTAAAAACAGCAGCATTCCCTGCTGCCAAATAAGTCACCTGGGTTTCATCTCACTATAAATAAGTGGAACAGGCAAGCATCACAATGAGCTTCACTCAAAACAGCAAGGCGAAAGCATCTCAAAAATGCTCCCTGAGGCCACGAGTCATTGCACTTTCAAGATCACAGGCAGCCAGTTTCTTAATATCTTTATTTTCAGCCATCTGGTCACACCATCTCCTGGGACTGGAGTCCTCCTGCTCTGTGTCCACTGAACTCAAAGACATGCATCCTGGCTTGTCTGTGGTGTATCTGGCTCACGCAGTGCTCAGTTGGATGTTGACATGTATCCCTGCCATTTTCATATGGTCAGGGGGAGAGAACACACCATTTTACCAGTGCCTTTGTGATGGGCACAGGTAGGTGCATTTAGATCCACAGGTCTGGAGTGGGGCATTCAGGAGTGTGGGAGGTGGGATAAAAAGAAGACAGAAGCAGTCTACTAGCTCCAGAATGATGTTGATGATGGTGATGGTGTTGATGATGGTGTTGATGGTGATGACAGCAGTGACAATGATAGTGATCATGATGGTGGGATTGATGATGATGGTGATGGTGGTGGTGATGACAGTAATGGAGATGATGATGGTGATGATGACAATAATGATGATGGTGGTGATGATGGTGTTGATGGTGATGAGGACAATGATAATAGTGGTGATACCTATCATTTATAGAGGACACTCTATTTCAATCACCTACCTCTAATTTAATCTAAATTAAGCCTAAAGCCCTGGGATGTAGTTCCTATTATTAGTCTGATTTGGTCAACTTGGAAACTCTCCTTAATGGAGTCTTACTTCTGTTGTTTGGGGTAATTCTTTTGGAAAAGCTATGCTATGGATTCTCAGAAGGGCCTTCCCATGAACCTATCCTCACATGTGTGATATTGAAGTCAGGGTGTCATCCATCACATGACCCTATGAGGTGTAGAGGTTGAGATTGAAGACAAAAATGTTTAGAGGAGGGTGAGAGCAGATGAAAAGGGCTTAATATACCAGCCTTTGCCAGGAATATCATAGTGTTTTATGTCATCCAAGATTAGATGGGCTCTCTCAGAGTTAATGGTGAGGATGTGGACTGCTGTAGGAGTCATTGCTGATGATGATTTTAATGTTACCTGAACTGGACAGAGCTTCTCCTGACAGACCACAGAGAGATGTCCAAGCTCAGGGTACTGACTCTCCAGAAGATACCAGCAGAACCAGCTTTACATACTTGTTCTGAGAAGGCTGGAGCTACAAGATGTACTGGGATTCCTTATGCTTTCTCTCTGAAGACCCCTCAATCACTCAAGATCTCAGAAATGCCTAGTCTGGGGCAACTTCCCAGGGAGAGTTTGACCCACCTGATTCTTTACCAGATCTTTGTTTTCTGTGGTTCATTCACTCCCAACCCCAGTGGGAGTTATGACTATACAATCATCTACATTTTATTTAAAATCTATATGAAAAAGGCCATGGAATTGTAATGTTTCATGCTTACTTTACAGAATAATAAGATAATCTATATTTTATCTTCTAGACCTTCTTTGCTAAAATGCCACAAAAATGACCTAGTTTAATGGCTGCATTGAGTCTAAACTGTAGGTGTTTTGATTTCAAATTCCATGTACTTTTGTCTCACATATATCCATATCATAGTTCAAGATGACATTTCTCTGGCAGAGGTCAAGAGAAAGAGTCCAACTTTATGAGGAACCGGGGATCCTCTTACCAGGCTCTGGTCTCTGGGCCAAAAGACACACCTGCTCTGCAATCTACAAGGTTCTGAAGCCGAATCTGACCTCTGTACCTTGACACTGAATTAAATCTCAGAGACAGAGTTTTGGGTTAAGCAGAAAAGAATAGCTTTGTTGATTTGCCAGGCAAAGGGGGCCACAGTGGGCTAATGCTCCCAAGACTGTGTGTCCTGACCTGGAGGGGGTAGTGAGGAGTTTTATAGTCATGGTTCAAACAGAGTGTGATCAGCTCATGGACATTCTTCTGATTGGTTGGTGGTGAGGCAATTGGGAGTCAGTATCATCAACCTTCTGGTTCCAACCGGTTTGGGGTCTCCATGCTTGTGGGCAGCAGACAGTTAACTTCTCCCACCTGGTAAGGTTTCAGTACTTGCAGAACAGCTCAAAGATATTGTTGTGTGTATCCCTTGAGGGGGAACCAGGACCCTGCCCCAAGGCTACACTATTGTTTCTTTTGACTGTTCCTCCCTTGTCTCTGCATCCCCTCCTTTCTCTGATTAGCAACTGTTTGTTTGTTTTTTTATAACATCTTTATTGGGGTATAATTGCTTTACAATGATGTGTTAGTTTCTGCTTTATATCAAAGTGAATCAGTTATACATATACATATGTTCCCATATCTCTTCCCTCTTGCATCTCCCTCCCTCCCACCCTCCCTATCCCACCCCTCCAGGTGGTCATAAAGCACTGAGCTGATCTCCCTGTGCTATGCGCTTCTTCCCACTAGCTATCTACCTTACGTTTGGTAGCGTATATATGTCCATGCCTCAGGGAAGGTCAAGGACGCTAAAGGAAGCCCATTTCCTATAATCAAGAAATGGCGGGACACAGAAAGACTTTTGTGACCAAGAGCCCCATAAGGTCCTGCTCCGTATCAGTCCTTAGGGGATGACTTAATAAAGGACTTGTTTTTTCAGAGTGGATCTGCCCTCTACTCCCAAAGAATAGCTATATTCTTTTTTTGTTGTTAAATGTTCAAAGTTCCATTTATTTATTTATTCCATAAACTTTTGTGTCTTTTAGAGTACCAAATACTGGTACTGTAAACAGAAACTATTTTGAATTACATATCAAAATCTGGTCAAAAGGGTAAGTTAGAGGCTCCCAAGGAACTTATTTCCAACGTCAGCTAACAAATTTTAAAGTTCTTGTGCTTTCAAGTTTGACATTTGAAAGCACACATTTCCTCTTTTTAAATAAAATATAGCACATGTCCATAAAAGGTACAAATCATAAACGTACAACCAACAAATTGTTACCAGTTGAATACCCTGTGTACTAATGTCTAGGTCAAGACATAGGACATCACCAGGCACACAAAGGTGCCATTCATGCTGCCTGCCAGTCACAACTAACCACCATGTGACTTTAACATCTTAGATCAGTTTTGCCTGGCTTTGAGTTTATCTGCGTGGGATCATACACAGTAGTATAATTATTTTGTTATTGTTTGTTTTTCATTCAACTTATATTTGTGAGATTCAGCCGTGTTGCCGTATGTGGCTGTAGTTTGTTCCTTTTTGTTGCTTTGTGATGTTTCATCAGTATTAGTATTCTAACATTTATTTATACATTCGCTATTGATGGATATTAGAGTTGCTTCCAGTTTGGGACTATTATGAACAAGGCTGCCACAAGTATTCTCATACATGTCTTTGGGTACAAACCAAAGAGTACCATGGTTGAGACGTAGGGCAGGCATTTGTTCAAAAGATGCCAAACATTTCCAAGCAACATGGTTGTTTGTTACTGCCAATCCATGACACATCTAGTTTGGAGGGTGTGTCATGGTGTTCCATTGTAGTCTTAATATGTATTTCTGTAAATGACTAATAATATTAGATGCATTTTCATGTGTTTATGAACCATTTAGATATGTTCTTTTGTGAAATTGCCTGTTTAAATCTCTTGCCTGTTTTTTTTTTTTTTTTTTCCATAGGATTGTCTGTCTTTTTCTTGTTATTCTCTAGGGGTGCTGGATGCAAGGTCTTCAGCAGTTAGATAGGATGTAAATAACATAACTAATATAATACACTAATAAGCTCATACAATAATATTACTTCCTTAGTCATGTCTCTTTGATGAATACACTTAAGTTTAACATATGTCATTTTATCACTCTTTTCATTTTTATCTTCTCCTACTCCTCAGTCAGGAAGATATTCTTTGATGTTATTTTCCAGAATCTTTATTGTTTTGTATTTCACAGGTGTATCTATAACAACCTGGAATTAATTTTATTGTATTGTGAGAAGTAGGGGTTAAAATTCACCTTTTCCATATGGCTGATCCAATGGGCTCATTTATTGAAAAGCCCATCGTGTCTCCCTTGCTCTCAGTGCCACTTTGTTATCCAACAAGTGACTCTATTATCTGCCAATGCAAAACGGTTTTCCAAAGATGTTATTCCATTTTTTAAACATTTTGTTTAACCTTCTGTCACTACCCGTGTGTCTTAATTATAACTTTATAGTAAGTCTTGACGTCTGGAAGAGAAGATTTTCTTTCTTGTTTTTCTTCTTAAGATTGCCTTTCTTATTTTCCTTTTTACAAATATTTATTTATTTATTTGGCTGTGTTTGGTTTTAGCTGTGTCATGCGGGATCTTTCATTGCAGCACTCATTAGTTGCACCTCGGCATGTGGGATTTTAGTTCCCTGACAAGGGATCCAACCCGCATTCCCTGCATTGGAAGCTGGATTCTTAACCACTGGACCACCAGGAAAGTCCCAAGATTGCCCTTTTTATTGGACTAGTTAAGCTTTTATTAATCAATTACATTCCCCACCCATATTAGCTTCATAGGAGAGTACTCTTTTTAAACTGGTGATTACCCTTGGGAATGCCACAGGCAGCCTTGATTTACAAAGTCTAATAGAAATCAATCGTTTTACTTATTTCCATCCAATCCAGGAAATTTAGGATGCCTTCACTCTACTAACGTCCTCCTACCACATGTGTTATTGTTGCCCTTGATTTGAATTGTACATTATTATTATTTTGTACAGATGATTCTGCCTAGATTTAGTCACATGTTTAAGTTTGCACTCTTGTTTCTTCTTTCAGTTTTCATCTGGAGTCTTTTGTCTTCTACTTGAAGAACTGCCCTTAGCATTTCCATTAGTGTGGTTCTCATGTTGAAAATTCTCTCCTTTTTGGTCTCAAGATGTTTTCATTTCACTTTCATTTTTGAGACACATTTTTCTAGGATTAACGTGAATTTAAATTCTTGTTTTTGTTATTTGAAGATATGATTTTATTTTCTCCAGGATTCCATCACTTCTAGCAAACAGTCAGCTTTAACGCTTATGATAACACTTTGAAAGTAATGTGTCTTTTTTCTCTGCCTGCCTTCTCTTTTGTTTTTAATATTTTTTCTATGTTGGGTCTAGGTGTAGTGTTTTTGCATTTATCCTGTTTGGGATTTGTAAAACTTACTGAATATATTGCTTTGTGTATTTCATTAGTTTTGGAAAGTTACCATTATTACCATGGTAAAGTTACCATATTGACATTATTTCTTCTGCCTCTTTATATTTTTCTTGTGTTTCTGGGACTTCAATTATAGGTAGTTTAGACTATTTCACCACATCCCTGTATCTCTTATGTTCTTTCTATTTTTTTATTACATTGTCTGGACAATTCTGTTTGACTTACCTTTCAGTTTACTAATTTCATCTTCAGCTTTTTATAATTTGTGTTAAATACATTAACATGGTGTCATTGTAGCTTTTCAGCTCTAGAATGCCCAGTTGGTTTTTAAAAACAGTTTCCGGTTCTCTACAAAATTCTGTACCAAAATATTTTCCAGCTCTTTACAAAAATTCTCTGTCTACCCTTTATTTCCTTAAACATATTAAGACATTTTAAAGCCTGTGTCTGAATCCTTTATGAGTCGACTGTTTCTCTTTGTTTTAAATAATGTTTTCTTGACTCCCTATAAATGGTAATTTTTCACTGGGTGCAGGCGTTGTATTTGAAAAGTCATAGTGATAATTTGAGGTGCTGAATGACCTCTCTTCCTACACTGGGAGTTTGTCTACTTCTGGAAGGTAACTAGACCAGGGGAGTTAGAAAGCTGAGATTACCTTGTCTCTCTCAGGGATGAGCATAGTTCAGAGCTTGACTGTAGTTGTTTCCAAGGTTCCATCTACTTCTGGTTCACCCTTATTCCTAGGTTTACCTCCTTTGACATCCCGACTCAATGCTGAGGTATTTAGCAGAGCTGCCCTCCATGCCGGGGATGTCCAGAATTCTAGATCCTGTCCCTACCCTGGGCATCTGTCAAAGGCTCTGCCCCTCTCTACAAGTTCTGCAGCTCATTTCAGCTTGAAGAAAAGCATCTAGGGTAATATGGTCCCAAATGCCATGCTCACTTTTTGATTTTTCTCTCAAACCTTGGTTCTGTAAAATTTTTATTGCTGTATTAGTTTTCTGGCATCTTTAAATACATTTCAACAATATTTTCTCAGATCTTCTGGTTGTTTTCTTTGGGAAGGATTCATCTGGTATCAGTGGAGCTGGAACTCATCTGTATAGCGATATCTTCACCATATATTAGAGAAATCTGTTTCACAGGAATTTTGCACATAACGTGTGAGAAAGTAATTAAATCTACCCACCAAGCTGAGGTCCTTTCTCACCAATCTCCTTCTACACCACTGTGGTCATGTTCAGAACGACAGCTTTTACTCAGTGCTGCAATCCCTTTGCTCTAAAATGTCCATGGCACTTGGATGTCCTGCCAACTTAATTGTGTTTTCTGTTAATGGTCTGTGAAGTTAGCATGGAGATTGTCACCCCCTTAAACATTGTGTGGGACCACCTGGCTGCTCCTCCTATGTCCCTAGCTGCCCTAGAAACTCTGCAGAGTCTTGGGCCCCATTGCACACCCCCTTCTTCCTTGAAGCTCAGATATGACTGTTACAACCACTTGATACCACTGCTGTAGTGGGTAAGCAGCATAGACAATATATAAACACAGGCGAGTAGCTGTGTTCCAATAAAACTTTATTTACAAAAACAGGAGGTGGGGACTTCAAGTTGGTCCAGTGGTTAGGGTTCTCTGCCTCCACTGCGGGGATGCAGGCTCAGTCCCTGGTCGGGAAACTAGGATCCTGCATGCCACGTGGTGAGGCCATAAGTAAGTAAGTAAGTAAGTAAATAAATAGGTTAATAATACAAGCCCCCCCTCAAAAATATTTAAAAATCAAATCAGGGCTTCCCTGGTGGCACAGTGGTTGAGAGTCCGCCTGCCAATGTAGGGGACACGGGTTCGTGCCCTGGTCCGAGAAGATCCCACGTGCCACGGGGTGGCTGGACCCGTGAGCCGTGGCCACTGGGCCTGCGCGTCCGGAGCCTGTGCTCCGCAACGGGAGAGGCCACAACAGTGAGAGGCCCATGTACCACAAAACAAAACAAAACAAAACAAACAAACAAAAAAATCAAATCAAATCAAATCAAAAACAGGAGGTGGGATGGATCTGGTTCATGGACAATGGTTTGCTGAGCCCTGATCTATCACCTTATCCTTGAGGATGGTCAACATTAGCTGGTATGCTTTCATCTCCTGACTGTATGAACACACATTATATACACATGAATGCAGGGTAAACTCCAGCACATGGATAGATAGATAGTATCCAGCCAACAGGGTGCTTAGACTTGAGAACACGAGGCTTTTATTCACTTAGGCCTTCCTTTGAACAAACAGTGTTTTCCTTTAGTAGATGCATCGTTCCGCCTTGCATATTTTACTCCTAGAACATGAAGTAACCTCAGTACAGTTCTACGTGTTTTTATTTGCAAGGTGATTTGCCTTTCCGATGCTCAGCATAAATGGTCCAGGCTCAGTTCTCACTCAGTATTGCAGGAGGCTGGGGGCTGAGTGCTGTCTCGTTCGGCCACCACTGCAGCTGTCACCAGGAGAAGGAGATGCCTGACTTTGAGTTACAGAAAGTACAGCAAAACAAGACAGGCCACCCAGGGAACATGAGGGACGGGGACGGAAGGGACGTTGGGATGACCACACAGACAAGAAAATATACTGGATCCTGGTCAGCTCCTCTTCAGAATGTATACTTCAAGGCTCAGCGCCAGGCCGTCAGACTATGAAATACAGGCTTCAGGCACCCCCATTAGGTGGCTCTTAAACAACTACAGTCAAAGTATTTACTCTGGTTCTACTGCTGTTGGTCTCTGGAATCAATAAAAAAAGAGATTAATAGAAGAAAGATGTTATTTTACTTTTCGGGTGTGAGAAAACCAGCAAGCATCTAAATTCACATTTTCCCCAATTCTGATATACCTAACCTGCGTCTCCTGTTGGGCCCTTTCAGCAAGAAAAGATTGGTCACTCCTGGTAGTGAGCTCAGGTGCTTGCATTGTTCTCAGTGACAAAAAGAGGCTCAGAATGGAAGTGTGGGCACCGCTGTGTGGAACAGAGGAGCCGTCTTTGAAGGCAATCAACATGCATCAGAGGAAGAATGCACACAACCTTCGCTCTGGCTGGGAACCACATTTCCAGCTGTCTTCATGGTCTGATTTTGTCTGACTTTGTTCTCTACAGCTGGGGTTCTCTGATGTGAGGGGCAGACTTGTGTCTATAGCAGAACTGACAGTGATACATCCTTCCCATTCACAAGCCACTCATTTGAGAGGTTTGCAAGCACATTGTAGATCAGGGGGAATGTCTGTCTACCCTTCACAGGCTCCAATTTGAAGGAGGGATCTGTCTGTTGTTAGGAGATCTTTGGGAGATTTCTGTTGAAGGGTAACATCAGAAACAAAACTGTAAATTGTGTTGGGTACTGCAAGGACTTGGTGATGCACACAGCTCTGGACCGGACTCAAGGCTTGTGTCTGTCAGGGTCTCAGCAGAAGATAGAATCGGTCTCAGATGGTTCAAGAGCACTTAAGGAAAGGCCTGGTCTCAGAAGTGCAGCCTTGTTTGAAGGAAACAGCAAAGGAAGATTACCGTTCCTCTCCCAGATCCAGAGGGCCAGGGTGGCAGAGTGTCTCTCTTTGAGTAAATTCTACTTAGGGTTCTCGGAGCCCTCTTCCCAACTGCACCCTGTCCTTTGGACTTTTGTGTCCACCTTCACATCACCCAATTTTAGTAACAATCCTGCTAGGTTGGTTTATCCAGAATCCCTTACCCTCTGTGTCTGAACATGGTGTCTATCTGATTAGGGTCCTCACCCACTCCATCCCCAAGGTGATGGGGGATCCCCCAGCCTGCCTTCCTCAGGAATACTGTTAGCTCAGTTTAGCCAGAATCCCTCCTTGGCTGTAATTTCCTACTTTCCCTCACCATATTCAGAGTTGAGCCCAGGCTCTCTCCCTGCTACTGCAAAACCCTGCTGCGTAGTTTCTACAGCTATTGCCATAGTCCCTCTGAGTGAATCTGCCTCACCATCTCTAACAAGTGTCATGAAGATTTTTTTTCTTTAATAAAAGGGAGGAAAGGGTTTTATCCGAGCTGAGCGGGAGCTGTGAGGAAGGGACCGCAGTCACCGCTGGAAAATGGGGCCTAGAACAGGAAGTGGAGGAGAGAGAGCCTGTCCTCCCTCCTTCCCTCCAATCCCCTGCTGGTGCCTCCTGCTGGCCACACCCAGAAGGAAGCCAGCACACAAGTGAGCCCTGTCCAAACAGCCCATAGGGCCTTGTGATGGGGGAGCAAAGGGAGAACAACCAGCATAGGCGTGGCCATTAGATTCCAACGGGCTGGAGGTTTTTGTGTGCTTCCTCTCTGCAACCCACGAATCTGTTCTCTTTGCAAGGTCCCTGGAAGGGGGTGGGCTGTATGTGTCAATTCCTGCATAGAAAGAAATATCTGCAGCCTTTAAAGCAGCAAAGCTTGCAGGATGCCTGTAGCCGTGTTCACTGCAGGACAAGATTGTTGGAAATCCGTTGCTCCTGCTCTGCCAGCTCAGGATTACTGGACCTGGGCGATGGAGGAGAGTGGAGGATTGGGGCCCTCAGGCTGCCTCTCCTTTCTCTCTGCTGTCCAGGGTTTTGCACAGTAACTGACACATGGTGAGTGTATTAGAGCTTTCTGAATGTGTAATGGAATGAATGAATTCCATTCAATGCATAAATTGTATTAGATGAAGAAATCAAGGCACAAAGTTGGAAAGTGCTTCTGTTTACATTAATTAATGGTAGAGTTGGGGTGTGTGTCCGGGACCTCTGATGCCAGAGATTGTCTCTCCTAACCCCTGTCTCCATGGAGTCAAAGAATTAGTGGGGTTTCAGAAACCCCTTGATGGGTGGTTGGATCGGTGGGCAGTTTTACTCACAGACAGAGGACAATGAAGAAGAAAGCCAGGAGTAAGCTGTGTATTCTGGATTAATCCAGGTTTGTCATTCCCTGTGACATTTGTACTTGTCACCACATGGCACAGGGACCCACACAGGGCCCAGAAGATGTGTGTGCCCGTAGTGGAAATTGATATTTGCTTTTTAGAAAGAAGTCAAACAGGATGTGGGCTGAGTATGTCCGAGTACGTGTTGCACTCACATATGTGTTTATAGTCAGGAGCTGAATTACATTCCTTCCAAATTCATATGTTGTGGTTCTAACCTCCAGAGCTCAGAATGTGCCCTTATTTGCAAATAGGGACCTTGCAGATGTATTTAGTTAAGAGAAGGTCACCCTGGAGCAGGTGTGCCCCTAATCCATTAGGATTGGTGTCCTTATTTGAACACAGACATGCACACAAGGAGAAGGCCATGTGAAGATGAAGACGGAGATCAGGGTGATGCTTCTAGAAACCAGGAAAGAGCAACGATTGCCAGCAAACACCCAGAAGCCAGGGGAGAGGCCGGGGGCAGATCCTTCTTCACAGCCTCAGCCCCGCTGACACCTTGATCTTGGACTTCTAGCCTCCAGACTGTGAGAGAACACATTTCTGTTGTTTAAGCCGCCCAGTGTGCGGTGCTCTGTATGACGGTCCTCGCTGACTGCTACGGGCACGCCGTGTATTTTATATGTTCAACTTTGTGCTTACATGTATATAGATATGTGCACGCATGCGTACCACACACACAGGCACACATATCGAGTGAGTCTTCCCATGTGTAAATGTCCCACAATGTCCCCCCGCACCCCAAGTCCTTGCAGGCCTCCTGTCTCCCTCTCTGAAGGCCGAGAAGCAGCCTGGGATCCGTAAGCAACCTTGGCCTCCACACCAACCCCTCCCTCTCTCTTCCCGTGTGTGCCCGGCATGGGTCCTCCCATCAGATCCGAGTGAGATGAGAGCCCTGGTGGGGAGTGACTGTGCCCCCACAGCCCCGCTAGGGCCTGCTTGTGGGCACTGACATGGTCCCATCCTCAACCTGGGAGAACTCCTTTGACCCCAGCTCTACCAGGAAAGAATTGAATGTTCGCACTCTTCACAATACCAGGATATGGAAGCAACTTAAATGTCCAGAGGAATGGATAAAGAAGATGTGGTGTATATATACAATGGAATACTACTCAGCCATGAAAAAGAATGAAATCATGCTACTTGCAGCAACATGGATAGACCTAGATATTATCATACTAAGTGAAGCAAGCCAGACAGAGAAAGACAAGTATCATATGATATCATTTATATGTGGAACTTAAAAAAAAATGCTACAAACGGACTTACATACAAAACAGAAATAGACCTACAGACGTAGAAAACAAACTTATGGTTACCAAAGGGGAAAGAGGGAGGGATAAATTAGGAGAATGGGTTTAACAGATATGTACTACTATATATAAAATAGACAACCAACAAGGACCTACTGTATGACACAGGTAAATCTACTCAATATTCTGTAATAACCTATATGGAAAAAGAATCTGAAAAAGTATGGGTATACGTATATGTATAACTGAATCACTTTGCTGTACACCTGAAACAAAACATTGTTAATCAACTATACCCCAATATAAAATAACAATTAAAAAAAAAGCTAATAGATCAGGTTCCTAAGGAGGAAATAACAAGACATGGGGAGGGATTTCCCATGGACAAGTGGGTGTGAACAGACAGTGGAGGGTGTGTGTAAGGTGAGTGCCCACCGTTGTGTTCTCTCAAGCACAGAGGCCCAGGCATTTAATAAAACAAAGGCCTTTGGCTTTGTTTATGTGATAGTGTGATCAACGAACAGTGCAGAGGAGTGGGTGGCCCTCCATATCCCCTCCATGTGTGTCCAGACAAGCATGGGGTGCATACCTTGGGTGCCTAGAAAGAAATTTACAGTTTCCAGAACTTTATATATTAGTCGGTTTGGTTTTCTTTTCAGTTTCATTAAAGCCTCCTGCTGTTGTTTGAACATTGAAAACAAAACCCACTTTAATATCTAAAACAGTCTTAAAAAGGAAATTGTTTTCTTCTTCATGGTTAGAAAGCTTCAAATTGGCCATGGTGATTTTTAAACACTGCTCTAAATCATGGAAGAAAATACCCAAGTCAGCTGTTAAAAACAAGACAACAGGCCCCAAATGGAGTTGCTTATGCTAAGCCCCCAACCAAGACAATTTAATTACAGTACTGTCTCTCCCTGAAAACGTATCTTAAACCAGTCAATCAGAATCTCTTGATCAGAGCCAGTTAGGGCTCTGCCTGATGGACCCTGCCATCCCCTCAAGGAAAGTAACCTGGCAATAACCAGACTGCTTTTTTTTTGCCTAGAATAACTTCCTTGTCCCCATTCCTTCTGCCTATAAAGGTGTTTCGTTTTGTACAGCTCCTCTGAGCTCCTTTCTTTCTTCTGGATTGGAGGCTGCCTGATTCAAATCCTTTTTTGCTCAAACTCTCACATTTTTTTAGATGCTTCAGTTTATCTTTTAACACTGCCAAACGCCAAGAATATATCTGCATGCAATTAAGGGATAGAAATGAACAGGAGCAACTGGGTCCAAAGTCTGACTGTCTGGACACGCCTGCCCTCCTTTGCAGAGAACACCTTGGGTGGGATGTTTCCATCTCTGCTGTGACTCTGACCCTATGAATTTGATCATGGGATTGACACGCAGCTGGAACATTCTGGAAGCCTCAAGTCTGCCTTCCTGATGGCATTGGAAAAGAAAGGAGGTGTTGGAGTGCTTGCGCAAAGGTCAAGGGCCAACCACAGGAGGATGGGGCTGAGGTCAGGGTGGAGCCTGTGCACAGGTGGAACCAATGAAGCCGATGGTCAGAGCTCCACCACCCCTCATCGGAAATCCTTCCTAGCCCACCCCTACCTTCTTTTGTTTAAAACCACCTACTTTAGAATGGTTGTGTCTTTTCCTTCTTGTCCTCAGTCTGTGCAAGGCCTCAGGGCTCCCCAGCTTGACCCCAGCCTTTGTAGGAAGCACACTGTGGTTTGGGTAACTCAGCTGCTGGTCACTCGTCCCAGATCTTGTTCATTTTGCTAAGTGTCATGCAGACTTAACAGATGACATCTCATGACACTCTGTCTCCTCCCTGAGACCATCTAAAGACAAGGTTTTGTCTCTAGGCTTGGGGACCCATAGATGCCAGTGGTGGAGATATGCTTTGGGAGGAAGAGCTCAGAGTCCTGATGGGCAGGCAGCCTGTGCCAAAGGCTGGCATTGACCTTGATGACGCTCAAGTCTCTCTGAGTCACAATGAAATGAAGCTGCATAGAACAATTAAGCATGGGAATGGCAGAACAATACACCTGGCTAATGAGCAGGGCACGACTTATGTTCAATGTCGTGTATTCATTTACCCTGTCCTAGAATCGTGCAGCCCAGCGCCAAGGGGAATGAGCTATTTAATTTACCATCCACAAACACCTGGCGCATTGATAATTTTTGCTGTTTGTTTGGCTTTATTTTTCGTAAGTCAATAGATCCTGCATGTTTTTTCATACCTAACTTCCTTTCCATTCAATGGAACGCATTGCATCACATTTCCACAGAGAAGTTCCCCCAAACGTTTTTTTTTGAAATTGTGATAAAATTCATATAATATGATATTCACAATTTAAGCAACTTGAAAGTATACATTTTAGTGGCTTTTAGTTCATTCACAATGTTGTGCAATCATCACCTCTATCCAGTTCCAGAACATTTGCATCACCTCAGTGGAGACCCTGTACCCCTGGCAGTCACTAACATATTTCTATCTCAATATATTTGCTTATTCTGGACATCTTGTATAAGTGAAATTATATAACATGTGGCCTTTTGTGTCTGGTTTCTTTAACTTAGGATAATATTTTCAAAACTCATCCATGTTGTAGCACATTTTAGTACTTCATTCCTTTTATGGCCAAATTATATGGATTTACTGAGTTTGTTTATCCATCCATCAGTTATTTGATGAATACTTGGGTTGTTTCCACCTTTTGGCTATTGCGATAGGCAGGTTTTTTTTTTCTTTTTTTTTTTTTTTTTGTGGTACGCGAGCCCAGGCTCCGGACGCGCAGCCTCAGCGGTCATGGCCCACGGGCCCAGCCGCTCCGCGGCATGTGGGATCCTCCCGGACCGGGGCACGAACCCGTGTCCCCTGCATCGGCAGGCGGACTCCCGACCACTGCGCCACCAGGGAAGCCCTAGGCAGGTTTTTTAAAGGCTTTTTTTTCTTTGTTGCTTTTGCCACAAATTTTAAAAATTACACAACTCATTCTTATTCTAGATTCATACTAGATTCCTTTTCTCTGTAGCCTCCTGTCTAGAATTAAAGAGTGACCTTCATTTCCCCTTTTGACAGTCGGGACAGGGTAAGGCATCCAGAAGGTAACTGACTTCCATAAAGTCATGCAAGACTTTGGGACTTTGGAATGTAAGATGTAGATAGGAATGTCAGCCTTTGGAACGCATGCTGAAAAATTGACACACGTGACTCTGATGAAGTTAACTCTGCAGCGTGTCCCTCGCCCCCCAGACCCCTGCATTCACACACTCCGGAACCACCCATGCTTCACATCTCTGTGCAATTACCCCCTTGAACATGAAGACAGTGCTTCATCAGTAGATGAGACAGCAAGAGGGCATCACCTACACATACCCATGTTTACACACATGAGTATTGGAATCCTGTATCTGTGAGAAAGAAGGCAGACCCCAGGATTTGAGTGTGAACCAGTTGCTGTTTCAGAGGTGGCAGGGGATGGCTCTGATGTATTCATATCTTTCAGTTAGTCATGGTTTCTCAGCCTCTGCTCTATTGACTTTGAGGCCCAGATTACGGTCCTAGGAGCCATGCAGTGTAAGATGGTGAGCTGCATCCCTGGCCTCTGTCCATTAGATGCAAATAGCTCCACTCTGCCTTTTCCATCATGATAATCAAGTGTCTCCAGACATTGCTAAATGTCCGCAGGGAGGCAGAATCGCTGTGCTTGAGGACCACTGGGTCCGAGAAAATAAATAGACTCGTTATTCCCAAGACCTCTAAGCCTTTTTCGTGGTGGAAAGGAGGGGACAGGTAAAGCACCAGGAAATTACAGGTAGAGAAGGGTTTTCTGGACAGAGAAAGCCATACAGGTGAGACGTGTGTTTGTTTAGGTTCTGAGGGCTGTCTTATCAGGGGACACATTTTTTTTTTTTCTTGCGGCACTCAGGCCTGTCACTGTTGTGGCCTCTCCCGTTATGGAGCACAGGCTCCGGGTGCGCAGACTCAGTGGCCATGGTTCACGGGCCCAGCCGCTCCGTGGCATGTGGGATCTTCCCGGACCAAGGCACGAACCCGTGTCCCCTGCATCGGCAGGCGGACTCTCAACCACTGCGCCACCAGGGAAGCCCAGGGGACACTTTTTAACCAAGTGGCTGATTACAGACTCAGGGATCATTACACCCGAATTGCCTGCCTGTCACTGCTCATTAAAAGAGCTTCCATTTGAAATCTGTTTCTGTTTTTTGCCCTCTTTGAAGAGATAGTGAATGAGGTCACAAGGATTAATGGCTACTAAAAGCTACCCTCTTCTGATGTTTCTCCAAGGAAAATGAATCATCATGGTTTGTGAATGCAAACCCCTATAATAAAAATACTAGATGTAGCTGGTCATGGCCAATCAGATAGTTCTATATGGAAGTCCTTGGATTAACTTTCATGTCCTTGGCTCAAAATGTTCTTGGAGAATAAATGTCAAATAGGTAAATAAGACACACCAGCAAACTCTTTTAACACAAAATATTAAAAAGTTTCATCAAAGTCCTGGATGTGTGAGTCACCTCTGCCTTGGTTTCCCTCTGGTGGTGTTCTCCATGCTGAAACAGCACTGTTCTCCTCTGTAAAGCTATGTGTTCCATGTGTTCCGTTAGAAGTTTCCCTAACACCGGTCGTGTTCGCAGGGTTCCTCCTGACCTTTGGCTTCTGTGTCCTCAACCAGCTTTCTCTAAACTGTTTCCCTCCACCGGCTGTCATTTTCCTAACATCCACAGAGCCGTGTCATTAACTTACAGAATGAAGACCTGTTCCTGTCCCAACTTGTCTTTTTTCCCTCTGTTCAGAGATTCTTCCCAATTTGTTTCCTTCCATGTTTAAACATTGCCTCTGTCCCAAGCCATTCTACCTATTCCCTTTTGCCCTGTTTCCAGTTTGGGTGATTTCTTGTACTTTTTTCTTTTTAGCTGATGAGCCAACAGGAGTCAGAGACCTGCCACTAATGAGCTCTGTGACCTTGTTCAGACCACAGGGTGGGTCTCTCCTCATTGCTTCACCTGACAAGGAGGGCTGATGCTACCTGCCCCTGAGGCATTGATGCATGAGTGTGAGACGAGTTTTAAAGTGCTTTGTGAGGTGAAAGTACAAATGGAAAGTTGTGTCCCATTTCTCTGTACCTACCTTGTTTCCTGAGCTCATCACAGACCCCTTCTCCTATTACTCTGTCCAGCACATTTTCATGATCTTACTTGCTTCTAGCATCTTTTAAATTTCTGCTTATTTCCAGTTTCTCAGCTGTTTTGTGTGATATTCTTTAAAGTGCATGGAAATAAATGTACACTCCAGAACCTCTGCACTCTGAAATGTCCCTGGTACTGAATGACACCCCTGGTACCCTGGTACTGGTGGCTTGAACAAATGCCCCTCAAGTGAAAGTGCCCATGGGACTCAAATGGATGGCCCTTCTTCTGGATGGAAAATTTCCCTTCAGATACACCTACTGAGCGTATCCCCGCCTGGACACACAGCAGGATAATCATGACAAGAAGATATACTAAGATATCCAGCTCTGCCGTCATCTTCTTCTCTCTCCTTCTCGTGTATTCCTTTGTAGGAAATGGATATGAGGAGAGAGAGACAAGGACAAGGAGAAAAGGAGATTCAATCCTGTGTGACTGGGAGAGGGCAACATCTAGCCCTGACATGACCAACTGGATTCTTCTCATGTGTCCACTCAGAATGGTGGCTCTGGCTTCCTGGAGTGCTGTGGAGAAGGACTGGTTCACTCAGAAGGTGCTCGCTTATTGATTGCTGATGTCTGTGCAGGTGTTGGGCTGGGGAGTGGTGGCAGCCTTGCTAGTGTAGGATAGGTGAGTCAGGATAAGGTAATTATTACTAGGCAAGAGGCTTCTGAATCACTGATCCCATTAGACCATCCCTCACAAAGAAGACCATCTCCTGAGAAGATTAAGTAGGATGATGGTTAGAGTTGGTGCTGTGGGTGAGCAGGTGGGGGATCCCGCAGCCCTTTGGGGGGACCACGAGCCCCTTTTCTGATGCTTCTATGCTTTTGTCTGCCTCTCCTTTCCACTCTGGCCATTCCTGCATCACTGCATTCCCCCCGACCCACGTCCTGCGGGATGCCTGTGCACAGCATCTAGGGTCAGGCCACGTCCTTTACAAACAGTGGGCCATAAGAAGGGATGTGATTCTGTGTTGTCCTCTATTGCTCTTTGTACTACTCGATATTGATCGGAATATGGAAAATAATCCTCAGCAAAGTCTTCAGCATAAGAGTCATCACTCCAAATGCAAGACCAAGACTTCCCAAACTCGTGTGGTCATGTGATTCCATGTGATGATTAAAGACTGAATCAGGGCTTCCCTGGTGGTGCCGTGGTTGAGAGTCCACCTGCCGATGCAGGGGACACGGGTTCGTGCCCCGGTCCGGGAAGATCCCACATGCCGTGGAGCGGCTGGGCCTGTGAGCCATGGCCGCTGAGCCTGCGCATCCAGAGCCTGTGCTCTGCAACGGGAGAGGCCACAGCAGTGAGAGGCCTGCGTACCACAAAAAAAAAAAAAAAAAAAAAAAAAAAAGACTGAATCAGAATCTTTCATGTGAGGGCCTTAGATTCTGAATTTAAAAACTTTCCCAGGAGATTTTCATGATCAGACAAGTCTAGGAGAACTTTGCTTAAATGAATAGTGTAACTAGTGAGCTGTTTTAGAACCTTAGAAGTTGTTGCTGCCAGAGGAATCCTGCAGTGGGTATGGAGGCTATTGAAACATCTTCATCTTCTGTCTCATCTTTCCTTCCTTCCTGGGACCCCCTGGACTAAAGATTTGGGCTCTAGCCATGCCTCTTGTGGACTCTGCCGCACCCCAAAGAAGTGGAGAAGCTGGAAGAACTCAAAACAACATTTGCTGTGATCTCTTCCTTGCTGAAGGAACGGCATCGGAAAGGGTGTCCTCTGGGTGTCATTTCCTTGACACAGACATGGGCAAACGTGCCCACTTGAGACCTCCACCCTGATAAGCTTGCTGATTCCTCTTCAGCTTACTGGGCCTGATGGAAGCCTAGCCTTCCACAAGTCCTCTTTCCTGGGCAGAGAGAGACAGAGGTCTGAGAAATCAGGCTGGCAGCACTTTTTGTGACTCCACATGTAGGATGGACAGATGATATGGGACACTCAGAAAGGAAGGCTGCAGCTCAGGTGTGGATAAGGCATTTTAAAGCCATTTGTACCAGGGTCCCTGGAATTTGTAGAGTTGAACCCAGTATCGTTAAAAAAAAAAAAAAGTAAAAGAAAAAAAAGCTGGCGACAGGATGACAAGTGGAGATGATGGGGCCACTTATTATATCTTAGCATCATGGCAGTTGACCACGACAGGAGGAAATGTAGTGCGATCCATTAAGAGGTGAAATTTCTTCACACACTGCGGATGCTGCCAAGACTTATTTGGTTTCACTGTCTCAGGGGTCAGAACTCCGCCAGCAGCCAGGTGTCACTTTCTGGTCATCTGTGTTTTTATTGGAATGTATGTGTTGGTTTGGTCTCAGTTCAGTGAAAGTGAGGTTGGTCTGCCTGTCCATGAGTCCCTGGAGACATCCGGCCCGAGGATGTGCTCCAGGACCCAGGGCTGAGGGAAGGAGTGAGTTCCTGTAAAGGGGTCCCACTTGAAGACACACATGGCCTCAGCCCACCCACCAAACTTGGCCACTGCTGACTCATCTGTGGAATGGGGACCTCCCCAAAGATAAGGGCACGGAGGAGACCCTCCACACCTGATTTCTCCCTGTCCATCCTCTGAATTGGAGGTGAGTCACTAAGTGCAGCCCACACTCAAGAAGGGCAGTTAGGGCGGGGCTAAGCCCCACTCATGGAGGGGGAGTATTTACAGATATAATATTGGGAAACAACTTTGGCTTTGTTGATTTTCTCCGTGATATACAAATCTTTTAAAAATTAACCTTTTTTTTTTGGTCGTCAAGAATTCTTTCTACTCAGAGCAAAGAAAAATCACCAATTAAGAACATACTTTTAACATTTTCCTGAACTCTGAGGCACTCAGTACAAAGGACCCGTTCCTCTTTCCGGAAACTTTATTTTCCCTTGTGTCGTTGACCCTGGCAGCGCTTCTCTGCGGAGATCTGCACCCTTAACCTCTGTGACCCCGTCTCCAGCATGCAGCCCCCGACCCCGATGTGGTTTCCTTCCTAAGCTGTAGAGACGCGCCCTGAGCTCCATCCTGGCCAGTCCACCTCAGATGCCCCTCTTTTGTCAAGAATCCCACATGCTTAATACCCAGCTTACGATCTTTTCCCCAAATAAATCCCCACCCTGAACTTCCCTGGCTTTATACATGGAGTGATTACTCAAACGTAAGACATTTTTCTTTTCTTTTTTCTCTTTTTTTTTTTTTTGCCTCCTATGTCAATCCATCAGCAAGCTGTATGGATTTATGTGTTTTGTTTTGTTTTTAATTTCTAATACCTCACTATGAAGTAATGGATAGGACATGGTCTTTGGAGTCAGGCCCAAGCACAAATCCTGGTGTGTCACCTGTGCTTTTCCTGGCAAATTACTTGAGCTTTATACTCATCTGCGTCCTCGTCTCTGTGTGGGAGTCCAGCCCACACTTGTGGAGTTACCATGAGGCGGTGATAAATGCTACGTGTGAAGGGTGTGCTGCCGTGGTCCCAGCCCCTGTGCGAACCGGCCCCCTTGTGTTCCTCACATCTCAGCACCCGCCTCCTGGTCCACATCCTGTAAAGGTGATGCAGACAAGGGCATCTTATATAGGAAATACAGCTCCCATCAGGCAGTGCCCTGGCTCCATGGCCTCGGAGAGTCCAGAACCTTCAGGGGTCTCCAGAGCCCTCCCCACCTGCCTCCATGAATGCTTCCGGTCATATCCCACGTTTATCCATAACAGACTGGATCAGAAGTTCTCTGTCTTCAATCACTTTCTGCCTGTTCCGTGCACTCAGCCTTTTATTACCCAGATCTGCCTCTGGAAGGCCTTCTCACCTTCCATCCATGCACACGGCCAAACCCCACACCCCTAAAACCCACCCCAAGTCTTTCCCCTGCCAGAGGCCTCGTGGCCCCTACTGCCAACCAGCGCTGCTGCTGCTCCTGCGGTCTCACCACCTCTCCATGAGCTCCCAGGGGCCCTGCAGGGCAGGAAGCATGAATGAAGGATTGTAAATGTAAAGGGAGATGGAGGTGGAGCTGGGCTGCTGCTTTCTGTCAGGATTCTGGCTCTGTGGGAGCATCAAACTCTCCTCTAAAAGGACCTTTCTCTTTCCTAACCCTCGAAGTTGGGCTCTGAGAGAAAAAAAATCACCCCCTTGCACCAAAACACCGGGGTCCCCTCAGGCATCTGAACAGGAGTTCCGGAGGGATTGTCCTTCTGACAGAACTACAGGAAAATGTCCATTCCGTGTGGAACCTGGGGTTCCGGCTGCTTTACAAACCACACAGGACATGGTGGGGAACTTACTGGACGTGGGCAGGACAGACCAGCACTCAGGGCCCTGGGCACTGCTAAGGAGCGCCCTTTGCCCAGGCCAGATGTCAGTGAAGATTCTAACTCCCCCGGCAGCTGTGCCTTTCCAGGGACCTGGATGGAAGGCTGGTCTGAATACAGGATTCTCAGATGCTCCAGGATGGGGAGAACGGCTCTAGGCCCGCAGCCTGATTCCGAGCCCACCTCGGTCCTCACAGCCCCTGTGGCCTTGCTCATGCCCGGGGCCACCTAGACCAGGGTCTGTGCTCCGTCCGTCCATCCCTTCCTGCATCCCCCGCCGGGGCTTCACACTGGACGCTGAGCTGGACTGGGGACACCGAGCTAGGAGAACGCCTGGGGAGAAAGGGACGTGGGGTCGTTTGGGAGAGGAACTCTGGGCTCTGGGCTCTGCAGGATGTTCTAGAAGGATGTGCACAGGCTTCCGGTGGGTCCACCCCTTGGCCCCATGGCCTCCTCATTCTGCTAAGAGTAGGTGACCATAGGAGGCCCTTGTGGAGCCCCCCGAGTACAGGGCCTGGAGAACTTGTCCTCCTGCTGCTAAAGCCAGCCAGCCCGATCTGGAGACAACACAGGGAGAAACACCAGGAAAACGGGAGGACCCCAGGAACCCCCACCATGTGGGAGAGGAAAGAGCCCCTTTCTACTGAGAAACGTCCCTGCTTCCCCCAACAAAGACACACTGGTCAGTGTCTCAGCTAAAGACAAAGAACTGCAGTGCAGCGTCCATGCCCAGGACCTGTGCTGCGGAGGTGTGTGCCTTGCCTGCGAGGATGCTGACCGGGGCTGCATGGGCAGCTGCTGCTCCAGCCCTTCCCTGTGGCCATGGTGTCCTGCCTGCCCACTCCCGCCACCCTGCCTGGTGCTTCGAGGGGAACCTACAGCTTAGACTGGGCCGCATGCCAGATCCTGGACTCTCTGACACCGGGTCAGGGGGCTGGGATCACTAGGAACCACCAAGGATGTAGCTGAGTGTCCCTCCAGGGCAGGGTGGACGCCCACTGCTCTGCCCTGGGCACACTTGGGAGGCCAGGGAGGTGGTGGTAATGCCGCCAGTGGTGAGACACCTACTTTCTTGTCTTGTGTTTGGGTTGTGATGCTTGAGCTGCCTTTGAGCCATGTCTGTCCGGGTCCATGTGGTTCAAAAGAGCAATCTCGCTGCTGTGACAAGGGGGACGGGTGGCTAAGAGCCTGGATGGAGTCAGGGTCCAGGGCCAAATCCTAGCCCTGGGACCTAGGAAAGTTCCTGGGAAACCCTCAGAGCCCCCCTAAATGCAGATGCTCAGAACAGCACCTGTGGCATGAGGCAGGCTTGCAGACTCCGTACGCTGACACTCAGAAAGCCCAAGATCCTGGACCGGGATGTGGGAACGGTTTTGTCACTGGTGGGGTCACAGGTGGGGTCAATGGGTGACAAAGCCCTCTGGGAGCTGAGGCTCCTCGTCTGGCCCCAGAGAATATTCATGTTTCTCACTTCCCAAGGTCACAAGGAGGATTGAAGTTCACACACGTGATACACAGGGTTATTCGACTTGCTTTTGACCAGCTTGTAGGAGAAAAAGTCAACCCACGCAGTCTGTCCAGGACACAGAAATACACACTCAGCTCCTGGACAGGAGCTGCACCAAGTCCTTCTGTGTCTTGGATGAGACCTGTTTTGCCTGTGTCCATCAGCAACCCTGACTTTTGTCAGGTGGATGAAACGGCTGCATGGACTGCTTTTTACAGCAGAGTTCTAATATCAAAGGTGACTTGATCCCACGATTTTTCTCATCGCTCTGTCAAGCCCTCCCTTGCCCACCTCCATTTTCATCCTCTTCTTGAATATCACCTCCACCTGGATTTTCCCTGGAGCATCTGCTTGGGACCCCCAGCCATTATAAAGTCCCCAGAGTCACGTATCCTTTTTCCCTCCCGATGGGCATCAGCCACGTAGCATCACACCAACTGAGGTTTGTCTGGGGTGGAACAGGGGGCTCAGGAACAAGCCAAGCTAACCCGTTTGAACCCACAGCCTTGCTTCTTAAGAACACTTACTCCTCGATATTAACTAATTACAGAACAATACAGGGAAAAGTATGGAGCAAAGAGGTGACCTCTAAGCAAAAAGATGGCTCTGTGTAAGGTTAGGGGGTGTTTGGATCCCTGAAACTGACATGCACCTCAACCTTTGACAGCCTTTTTCTGAGAAAATTTTGGAAATGCTGGTCAGAATCCCAGAACGTGCCCAGCGCTCCCTGACGCGAGCACATAAACTGACAGCAGCAGACACTGACTGCGCCTGAAATGGATTTGTTCTCAGCCTCCTCGTTTCTTGGCCAAATGTGCTTTGGTCCAGTTTAGCTAAGTAGGGAAAAATTGCTTCCCTGGCTGGAATTCTGAAAGGTGATTCATTTTGGTGGAAGTGCTTATAATTAAAAACAGTCACAACAAAAATGAGGAGTTAGAACATATGAGTCCGGGACCGTCGCCGAGCCCAGGAGGCCCCGCTGTAATGACAACAGATGTGAGAGCAAATTAAATTTACAGCTCGCCTGTGCCCCTTTCCAGGGGTGAGCTCTCAAAATCGGTCAGTTTATGCAAGTGATTAAAAAGTGTGGAATGCCTTTCTTGGAAACGATTATGCATATTTAAGAGTCATTAGGATGTCAGGAATACATAGGTGTGAATATCAGGATGCAGTGATGCTTGCTTCAGGTGAGTGTGCTGCAAACAGACTCCCCTGATGTAGAAGGAACAGGGACGCGGAGAGGGTTGGTGATGTGCAGATGGTGCCGTGTCAAGGTTAACTCAATGCGGGGAAGTCAGAGCAGCGTCACAGTGGCACTGAGTGATTAAGGGAACTCATTTCTGTGCTTCACAGCCCACACTGTCCTCCAGCTGAGGTGGGGAGACATCATGGGTGGTGTAGCACTGTCTGGGCTAACACAGCAGAAAGAGGGGATGTCTGTACCCTGGAGAAGGGTTAAAAGGTTTCCATCCCTTTCTCCAAGCTCAAGGCACAGCAGCTCAATGGCCCCCTGGGGGCTCCATGCCAGCATCTTGTGGTATCAACACAATCGCCCTGAGGTTGCAGATGTGAACTATGGACATTTCCTATGCATTCAAAAATAACCCTCTTTTGAAATACTTTCATTGGTTTAGTGCAATGGGAGGTGGGGCCTGGGAAGTTTCCACTCTGGTGAGTTCCAGGGTAGAGATATTTCCCGAAAGGATGTCTGAGCAGTGAGATTTGGAAACAGGAAAGTGAAGGCCAAAGGCAGAAGCATGCCTTCCTCTTGGCTGTGAGCCGTGGTGGGCCGGGTGGCGGGAGGGTTGGCTGCACAGGGCCGTCTGGGGACAGCTCCCTGCTGGGACAGTCTACATCAGCTCCTTCTCTCCCTCACACTCTTGCTCTCCATCTCAAGATGCTTCAACCCGACTCTCAACATGGAATTTATGGAGGATACAGTCCTGAGGGTCTCCTCTTGCCAGTGAACTGGTTCTGGAATGAAGACAAGACAGCTTTGGAGTTGGGTGCTGCACCGTCGTGGAGAAAGAGGGGAATGGCCTGAAGGCTTGGCCTGGTGTCCAGCGGCAACTCTGCTGGGTGGTCTGATGGGATGAGGAGGTGTTGCTGTTGCTCTCACCCCTGACGGCAGACACTCCCAACCTGCTCCTTGTGGCTGCGAGGTTCCATGGTGGGGACAGGTGGCCAGACGGCCGTGCTCACCTCTGGCCTTTGCAGACGCAATGCCCCACCTCACGCTTTGGAGGCTCCAAGGGGCAGGTGCACTGAGATCCTAGCTGCTGCCTCACCTGGGCGCTTGAACTTCCCAAAGGGGATGGAGCTGCCAGGTCTTCACTAAGCAGAGCTGAGATGAGGCTTGAGCTCTGCCAGACAGAAGGCAGTCTCAGGCACTCATTGGCACTGCAGCTGCAGGAAGGGTGAGCATCAGTACTGATGATGCCAGCGACCAAGGGACCCACCCCCACCAGCTCTGTGTCCATACTGACCTGCATCCTGGACCAGCATGTTCCCTCGTCCTGGGTTTCAATCCTCAATCTCCATGGAGGGAGGTGGGGCAAGGATGCGAGGCACGGTTCTCATCCCCAGATTCCTGTTGTCTTCTGTCTCTGAGCTCTCACTGCACTTTCTGGCTAAACCTGCAGGGTGGCAGCTTGTTCTGCAGGAACTCTTCAGGACACATTCACAAGTCAGCCCCATGCTCTAGTGACACAGCAAACACACGGAAGGACTGCTTCCTGTCTCCTCGTGGAAGCCAGCACCGGGTGCAAGAGGATAGGAGAAGCCCGGTTTAGGCATTTAAGGATCTCAGGAAGGTCTGGAGCAGCTGTAACAAAGCACCAGAGAAAGAGCAGCTTAAACAACACGACTCTATTGTCTCACAGTTCTGGAGGCTGAAAGTCCACAACCAAGGTGTCCTCAGGGCTGGTTCCTTCTGAGGCTGTGCGGGAGAACATGATCCAGGCTTCTCCCGTGAATTCTAGTGGTTTATTGGCAACATTTGGAGTTTCTTGGCTTGTAGAAACATCATCCTGATCTCTGCCTTCATGTTCACATGGTGCTCTCCTTGTGTGCATGTCTCCATGTCCAAAATTCCCCTTTTTATAAGGACATCAGTTATATTGGATTAGGACCCCACCGTACTCTACTGCAACCTCATCTAAATTTAACTAACCCATCTACAAGGACCCTATTCCCATGTGAGGCTCTGGGCGTGAAGACATCAGTGAATTTTGTAGGGATATGACTCAACCCATAACAGGCCAAGGGCAGATTTTAGGGCTCGGAGTTTCCTACTCTCAAGTGCACCAGTTGGAATGGCCTCGGTAGAGAGAGAAATGACATCACTTTTAATTCCCATAAGAGTAGAAGTGAGGTCCAAGGTAGATGAGCTTCCTGGAAGTGAAATAACTTCAGTTTTTAAGGAGCTGATTGGAGGATTCTGGGACCTTACACTGTTCTCCAAATAGAGTAGCAAATTACTCTGGAAATACTTAAGTATGTCAGCAACTTCCTCATTCAGATCAAAGAGAAGGCCAACCTTGAGAATTGGAGTTCCCTTGCAGAATTCCTTGAGAAATGCAGTTTTATCTTTTCAGCCTGTACACAGTCCAGCCCCACAGGACAGAGGCCCTGGGTGTGCAGATGGTGTTGGACCAAGAAGGAAGGAACAAGGGCTTGTAACGGTTCTGTCAAAGGCAAATGTTAAGAACTGATTGAGGAAATGAGATTTTCAGTCACTTTGGGTAATATGTTAATTTTTAATAATTTGATAAGTGCTTTCCTCATAGAAAGTGGAAAATGTCAAAATACTGGACTCTCGAACTTCACTTTTCATGAGCTTTAGTTGTATTTTTACTGTAAGTCATACAGATTCTAGGATGGAAAGAAAGTTGTGAGGCCTTGCAGGGAGTGGGACAGAGGGTTATTTCATAAGGAAGTTTGCTGGCCGTGAACTGGAGCTCAAGATTCTCCTGGAAGCATCCTGCACCTATGCTGTGAAACAGCCATTGGTTCCTTGTCTCCTTTCTCTCCTCTGTCCGACACCAGGTAGTCAGAGAGCCTCACTCATTTTAGTTAACATTGCACATTGAATCTGTAGCTTACTTGGTTTTCTTTCCTTAAATCTCTACAGAAGATATCGTATATATGCTTCTAAATCAGATTCTATAGACATACATGAGCACCCACTATGCAGTAGGCAGCCTTCTGGAGTGTGAGGATGTGGGCATGAATGTGATGGATTTAGGTTTACTGGGGAGAGTATAGCAGCGTGGTTTGTAAGCAGGTCAGTAGGACATAGGGGAGAAAAGAATAATGCCTGTGGGTGAGGAGGGAGCTTGGCAGAGTCAGGAAGAGTGGATGATGGCTGAGTTGGGTTTTGGAAGTGAGTAAAAGGAGGGAGAGCATCCTGGGGGCTCGCCAGGGTGGCCTGGACCAGAGAAGAGGGTGTGAGTGCTCTGACATTTATCCAGTGAGTGCAGGTTAACTCAACCCCCAAGAATGCTCCTGGTTGAGCAAGATATTAACAGATCAGGCTCCAACACACCCATCTGGGGTGAGAAGCAGGGCATGAGGAATCATCCTGTTTAGCTTTGATCACGTACCCTTTATAGAGGGTTATGTCAACTAATCACCTTTCTGTTTCTCTTTGGAAATGTTGCTCCATCTTACAAGCTCTGAACATTGTTATTCATTTCCATTCAAGCCACACATGGAACCTTTTATCCAAGCATCATGAGACACTAGACAGCCACTGAGCATCCCCACCTGTGGGATGGGGTCTGTACTTTCTGCTGGTGGCAAAGGTGACAATGTCCGTGCCTTTTTCTAAGAGCTCCCTCAACTGGGTGGCTTGGGAGAAGAGGTGAACACACATTCCCTTTGGGCACTTTGTGGCAATTACCTGATGGAAGTTTGAGTTCATCTTCTAGCAAGAGAGTGGGGGGCCCAGGGCTTCAAGCAGCTTCCTCTCCCCTGTGCAGAAGTCACCCTCATGAGGGTGACTTTTCAGACATCTTGCAGAGAAGATTAACTGCCAAGGTAACAGAGGCACTGCATTTAGTCATTTTCCTAATTAATGCATTTATTGCTGCTTTTTGGACTGAACCTAATGAGCAGGAAGGAAGTGAGTGTCACATGGATCCCCGGCATTTTCACCTAAAGGTTAATTAACCTGGATATTACCTGGGGGATGACGCCCGGCCTGCGCTGGCAAGGGCCGTCGCAAAGATGGTGCTAAGCACATGCCAAGCCTGCATGCAGAGCAAGGTCACAGGAAGTGAGAGCGTTGGATGATGGGCTGCTGCCTTTGAAAGAATGTTAATGTGGGTATGGATTTAATTCAGTGCTGAGCACATTATACTTGGAAGCTTCTAGTAAATGAGACATGAAAAAAAATAGAGTTGCTGAGCAGAACTATAAATTGAAAAGGTGCTTCTATGCTGGAACTTGAATGAAAATAGACTTCGTGTTAGTTTACATATTGATCCGGATTCACATGCGTCATCAGCAACTGACCTGGGGCAAGTAGCTCTTCAAATAAAGACACTGACAGACCTTGATGCTGAGCCCTTCCCACAAGCTGGTGGAGCTTCCTACGGTGCATTTGCAGGTGGCGCTGCTGATGGTCCAGGTTCAGATTTCAGGGGGTGCCACACCTCAGCCCCATAAAAGCCCCTCACGCTGTTTACCTGCAGCAGCGCTGAAGTTCCTGTGGTCCACCTGAGAAGCTCAAGAGGAGACGGAGTCTTGAGTCTCTGGGAAGGGGCTCCCACTGGACTAAGAATGAGTTTATTATGGTTCATAATAGGGTTAGGAAGAGCAGAAATAGGAGCATCTCCCCCCTGCCCCAGCCAACAGAATTAAAGAACAGGATGGGGCACATGCACAGCCAAAGTCTTTAAAATAAGCAACTGCACTTATAAAAGTGTTATCGTAGAAAGATAATCGCAGATATGCATGAGTATTTGGCCATAAAGATACTCATTATAGGAATTATAGTAAAAAAATGGGGACAGCTATAGTTTTAGGATTTTTGTAAGAAAAACTGCCAAATGTATAGGTTTTCCACACTAAGCAATTCTCCAGTTCTCTGTGGGTAGCAACCTACAATTTAGTTTGATTCTGACACTAACTATTGAGCGTTAGCACAGGTGAAGGGCCAGACCCACAAGGCTGCGCCCACTTCACATACAAATTGCAGGTCCCTGTTTGTCACCTGTATTCTGACCAACTGGCTATAAATCGGGGTTCCCCAACCCCTTCCTCAGGTTTGGTAATTTGCTATAAAGGCTCACAGAACTCAGGGAAAGACTTTACTTATATTTATCAGTTTATTATAAAGGGTAGAATTGAAGGTATAATGAACTGCCAGATGAGGAGGTACCCTGGGCGAGGTCCCAAGTGTCTGAGCACAGGAGCTTCTGTTTCCGTAGAGTTGGGGTGCATCACCCTCCCTGCATGTGGACGCATTCACCAACCCACAAGCTCTCTGCACCTCATCCGTTAAGTGATTTTTCAATGGAGGTTTCATCAGGTAGGCACGATTGATTACTAACTCAATCTCCAGCCCCTCTGTCCTTCCTGGAGGGTGAGGAGGTGGGCGGTCAGGCTTCTCATCAAAGCTTGGTCTTTCTGGTGACCAGCCCACATCCTGGAGCTATACAGGGGCTCATGCAGAGTCACTGCATTAGAACAAAAAATGCTCGTACCACTCATGAAATGACAAAGGTTTTAGGAACTCCGTGCCAGGAATTGGAGGTAAAGACCAAACCACATATCTCCTGTTATGTCACAGTATCACAACAGCCTAGTGCATACTATCTGTATCACACTGGGCCAGTGGCCACCCTGTACCTCAGTTTCCCCACATGCAACTGGATAGTGCTGCTTTGAACTTTAAGTGAAATGATGCAAGTGAAGTGCTGAGAACAATGCCTGCTCTGCAGGAAGTCTATTATTATTGCTGTTGATATGATTGGTTAGACAGAGGGTGACACAGTGACCGAGGACTGAGTTGTTAAAGTGATGCTGATCCTTTGCTGAATAAAAATAGCCTCACATTTTTAAGTGAAAAGAGTAATTTGATAAATTTGATATGAAAGTAAATTTGATAATAAAGTAAAACATGATTCTATTTTCAGACAAAGATATGTCTGTGCATATATACATACTATAAAATATAGTTATATAAATTTATTTATACATATATGAATATATACTACATATATATAAAGAGAACCACTGCTAACATTTTATTGTTTCAACTTCATATATATATTGCATACTTTATATAATATATATATTATATATATAAAGACTAAATCAGAACACTGTTAGCAGTGGTTCTTTTTAGATATGGGAAGTAAAAGTGATTTTAAATTTAGTCTGCATGTTTGCCACAGTTTCCAAATTTTCTATGGTGAAAATACATATTAATTTTCAATGAGAAAATGTTCTTAATGTAATATCTGTTTAATTTAATTCAACATCAGATTCTGGAGCTTAGGACTGAAGCTAAAATCAATTTATTGTGAGAGAATACTGCTCACATATTTATACATAAACATACAGCCTAAATTTTGTCTTCATTTGTGTCTAGTGATGTCACCAGGTTGAAGACAGGAGAGTGAGAGAGTTGACCTCTTGAAGAACTGGGGCAGGAGTTGGTCTGCATGCTCCTAACCTGCTCAATACTGAACACGTGTGTCCACGTCCCACCACGGGGACTGCTGGCTCTCATGACTGAGTGGAAGTCCTACAGTCCCAGTGGTGCAGTGTGGTGCTTCTGGAGGTCAAAGGGATGTGGTCTGGGTGAGAAGGAGCGTGATGCTGCCTGATCCATGTAATGGGTATTTTTGGTCCTTTGACAGTAGCTTCTTAGTGATTGAGAGAAGTCAAACGACATAGAAAGGCATGAATGAAGGAAAGTAAGGCACTTAGCATCACTTTTCAAGTTATGCATAAAGCACTGATTCATAAAGCACTAATAAAGTACCCTGTCAATATTCTTTTCTTAAAATTCAGTTTGCAGTGTTCAATGTGCTCAAGGCTATTTCTTTATTTAAAAACAAAAACAACATCTGAATGAGATCTAAAGTTTAGAAATACCAACGTTTTTTTCTCTAAGCTGATCACAGAGGACAGACTTGATTTAGCGGGATGGATGGCAGGGAGGGACAGCGAGTAGAACGAGTTACAGGAAATAGGAGTGTAAACAGAAATTTAGCAAAATTAGCCTCCCTATTGGTTTAATCCTCATTAGATACAGTTCTTAAATAAAGATAATAAAGTAAGAATAGATTTTCTCTGCTCGTCACTTATGCTAAATAATCACATCCTTAATTTAGGGTCACGTGAACAAGACGTAAAGTGAATCAGTGAGAAAAAAATCAGTGAGTGTGTAAGCATCATTTTATAAAATCTTCTGCCAGAGCAGGTTCTTGGTACAGAAATAGCTAACGCATCATGCTTTTATTTTTCTAGCCTCTCAAAATTAAGAGAGGTTGTCCATTAGTTTAAATATTTGAACTTATTTACTTCTCTCACATATTTCTTATGACTATACTCTTTATCCAAGTAACAAATGTTTCACAATTCTCTTTGGGCTCAGTCTGGCTTAATAGTGATGGTAGCCATAGGCCTCTCCTCAGCGCTCATTGGCTGCCACCAATGTGTGGCCTTTGAGAAGTCAATCTCCTGTCTCATCCTTGGTTTCTGTACCATGAGCTCTTTGGGTTTTCCTTCCCCATCTCTAATGGTCCTTCTCAGGCTTGCTCCCTCCCTCTGTTCCCTATGATGGGGTCTTCTCCAGGACTCTATGCCTGAGCCTTTGGTCACCTCTCTGACATCTTACTTCATCCAATGCAGACAGCTCCCACCTGTGTGGATGGGTCTCAGTTCTTGATTTCTGGCCCCAGTCTTTCCCCCCAAATCCAGGCCTGCACTCATGTTACCTAGTCAATACCTCCACCTGGTTCTCACTAATATCTTCAACCTCACCAACCAAAATGTAACCTATCCATTCTTCTCATCTCTGCTCTTCCTTATTTATTACCTGTTTATGTCAATGCAAACATCCTCTGATCCTCCAGTGTTACTAGTTACATTAGTAACTATGATGCTTTTACTGAATGCCTACTATGACGCAGGCCTTGGGCCAAGTCCTCGGGTTATCTGCTTCTCAAGCTTGTGCTTGCTAAAACGTTATACAGCTTCTTATTTGTGTTTGAATAGGAGAGAATTCTTTCTATCAAATTTCTTTAAATCACTTTGTGATTTAAAGTCTCCACTTTTCACTATTGATGATTAAATTCTAAATACTTGGCTTCAGGTGTTAGCTACTTTGGCCCTTTCTCTCCCATCTCACTTTCTGCTTAATCTATGCTCTGGTCAAATTAAATAGTCTGTTACTCTGCACCTGCCATGTGGGATCCCATCTCTGAGATCTGACTCACCTTTTTTGTTCTTTTTGCCTTTCCACCTGCATGTCTAAATACTTCTTGTTAATCAACGTACCTAAAAAGGCATTTCCAGAAACTGCTGTCTGATATTTGCAAATGAGTCTCATGTCTCCTGTATGCCATGTTCTTGGAAGCATCAAGACCTCTGTTGTATCACTTGCCAACATCTCCTGGGTGTCAAGGAGATTCTCTTGTCTACTTAGACCTAAGTTATTCAAGAGTAGAATCTGTGCCTAACTCATGTTTGCATTATTGAGGGAGAGCTGTCCTCACTCAAGGATTTCTTCAATGAGTAGCACTGAGAAATCATTAGGTTAATACTGTACTTAGGTCATCAGGCTTACCAGTTAAGTGTCTCAAGCTTCCCAAGATCAGACACTGAATTATACAGAAATATAAAAGTATAATGGACAGTTTAAATAAACATATTCTATTTGGGGAAGGTACTTTTCATTAAGGTGTGAGGTGTATGTTTGGGCTGTGAACTAACAAGGTCCACTGATGTGTTTTAATCATGCCTTTCTGTGTTTAAAATAAGAGAACAATTGGGAAACAATTGGAACCAGTGTTTTCTCTCTGAGAACCAGCCCTTTACCACCTGTGTTAGGATTCTGAAGCTGGTCTCCATCTCTAACTTTCACATGTCTGACAATGCTCAATGTTGATCACAACCAGGACCTGGGACTGTCCCTTGGCTGGTACCTGATTTAACAAAGAAAATATGAAACTACTGTTCTCACTATTTTCTGTTACCTAATAGCCCCTTTAATGATAAGAAGTGGGGGACTTGATGGGACTAAATTAGCATTTAAAAGAAGAAAATCTTGACATTGTGATTTAATGAGCTTAATGAAGCTATTATTGTCAGCATTGTAGTAAAAATGATGTGAAATGGAGTAGAAGTTTGCAGCAAATCTGAATATATTAAATTCATTAAACGCTTGTTTAGCCACATACATGGAGCTATATGTTTAGCCATAAGTACAAAACTATTGATGACACAGATGACAAGGTTAAGACCACAGCTGTGGAGTTCAGTGCATGAGACTGCTGCAGCTTCCTTATTTTGCTGTGTCTCAATTCTCTCATATGCAAAAAGGAACATTAGTGTTAACCTTGGCAGGTAGTCGTGATAATTCAACAAGATAGTAAATGGACAGTATGTAGCTCTGTGCCTGGTACATGGTAGGCACTGAAGGAATAAATGAAGGAATAATGAAAAGAAAATAATATAATGGTTGGGAGGGTCATAGGTAATATCATGTGAATATCAGGCTAAGGGGTTATACATCTGACAGACAATGAACAGTCATTTGTGGTTGTTCAGCAGGGGGTGACTTGTTCAAAACATGGTTGTATGATGACTAATTTTGTACTAGTATAAAAAAGTGAACTGGAGGGGAAAAAGGATGAAGACTGGACATAATTGCAAAAGTTGATGCATGAGTAATGAATGTGGCAGTGCAAAATCAAAACAAAATGCAGATAGAAGAGAATTTAACAGAAGAGATCCCAAAATTCCTTGGTGAAAATACGAGAGAGAATCACTAAGGAAACACTTTCAATTAGGAGACCGAAAAAGAGTGAAAAAATGGAAGTATTTGGAGGTAAAGTTAACTGGGGAAATACTAAGTTCAACTTTCAGAGTGTATTGAGTTAGACATGATTATGCAACATCATTGGAGATGAACAGTAGAAAGTTTGGAGTGGGGACTAATGATTAGGAGAGATTCCAAGGAAGGATATTCAGACGTAAATTTCAACACAACAGTTGAAGCCACATGAATAAATGGGAGCTGTAAGAGGGAAGAGGACAGAGACAAGTAGAGGCTAAGAATTCCATGACAACAGTGAAGCTGAGGGGAACCCAGAGAGAGAGAAATGCTAGAACGGAGGTGGTGCCCAGTACTGTCCAGGCTATGAAAAGAAGCTCAGAAGTGAAGACTAAGGACAGGCCACTGGGTTGGTCAAAGAAAGGATTGGGAGCTTCAGTGACACTCCCAGATAGTGCTACGTTGAAGAGAGTGGCTGAGAGGCCAGGAACTGTCCCAGGTGCTGACCTCGTCTTCAACTGCTGAGGCTTATGGGCATTGGTGCACATTTTGTTGTAGTTGTGGTGGTTGGTTCTTTCCTACGGGTGAGCTCTGTGACTTTGAAGGGGATACCAAGTGGTAAACTTTTCTTTAAAGCACCTATGGAAATATTCCCAGTGCTCTGCTGAATTTCCGAAGTAGGAAAATAGATTGGGCTCCATTACCCTTTTAGAAAACTGAGCTTGGAGCTCGTTTTCCCACCTGTGATACACTTAGATGAACCTTTATAATTGGACTTTAAAAAAGAATACACTATGAGGTGTGAGGTGTTTTTTTTGTTTTTGTTTTTTTTTTTAGAACAGTAAGCCCACAAGAGAAAATTATTTTTAGAATTTAGTTTCAGTCATCAGATTAATGACTGTGCTATACTGGGACTTGGCTCCTATTTTTCTCTGAATGGTGATTCTATCTCTCCCCAGAGATGGTTCTCTCCCCTCCCAGATCCAGGAAACTCCCCAGGCCTTCACAGCAGCGGGGGCTCTGTTGGTTTCTGCAGGCTTCTCCCACTCTGTAGTTGTTCTGATGTATGAAGTGTTTCCGTCTTTGAAGACTGGTTAATAATCTGGATTCATAAAAGCACTGGCAGTGGGGAGTGGGTTATAATTCATTGATAACTTATTCTTTTGATACTTTATAGTAATACTCTCATACTCCTCCTATGTATGAAGAAGCTAAAAAGACATAAACACCAGAATGAATAACGATACTCATGATTATCTTCCCTCCAACAGAAGTGGGATCAAGCACAACTTAGTGGTTGAGGGCTTATGATGCACTTTCATTCCCCAGAAGGCTGAGTGGATTTGGGTGTGATCAGGAGGGCTGGAGCCCAGGGAGTACAAGTGTGGGGAGGTCAGAGAGTGCAGTTTTATTTAAAGTGCTCATTGTATGCAGCACAGTAACAAGCCTCCCACCTGATCTCCCATGGGAAGTGGTGCATCTGGCTTGCTGAAATTAGTGGAGGGGATTGTTGAAAAAATGAAACCCAAAACAAATATCTTATGTGGTATTGTGGGGTCTTGTTCATACACTAGGTAATCAGGAAAAATTTTCTACTTGACCAAAAATATCCAGATAAAAGAGAGAAGGATGAACTGGAAATAGCATCCATGTCATGCTGGGATAGTCGTATCACAGAAACCATTCATGCAAAGACAGAGGAGGAGACCAAGGAGTGAGCAAGTGGAATATGACATACACAAGGTATTTCATGTTCTGGGCTCTGCTGACCCTTTCATTTCATCTCCTATTAGTTTCCCAGAGGCATCCTGGGTTTCAAACATCCCAGAATTTGGGGTTCCTTACCATGGGTAGAGTTTGCTCCTACTAGTTAGATGGAAATGTCCTGTCTGTTTTATTGCATTGCCATCACAAGGGATAAATAGTTCACCGAGATGTGCCTACATTTATTACATCATGTACTTCTTGCCTCCTTTTAATGTGATTATTGTACAAAGACCCAGACAAATTACTGTGTCCTCCAAAATTCCTTGTGTTGTACTTGCCAACCATATGCTGAGAAGCAACACTTTCTCTCACAAGTGACATTACCCAGTGTCACATTTTGCCTTATCTCTGAAGACACAATGGTTGAGTAGCTGCTTCATTGTGGGCAAGATAAGAGCCAGGCCACTATGTTCTGTTACCATGCTTACTACAGGGTGCTTTTGGATACATGAAGGGCCATACAGATGGCTGGAATTTCAGGACCAACCAGGTGATGTCCAGGTGGTATGTAATGTCCATTGGCTGCATCTCAGACTTGGTACTAAGAACAGAGTGATGCTGAGAGCAGGCAGGAAAAGCCATCTGTGTGAATTCTGCTTCTAGCTGCCTGCAAGACAGGGGCAACTAGGTATGATGGGGGCATGTGGACTTTCTCCATGGAGGTCTCTTCCTGTCAAAAGAAGTGGGATGGATATTTTGGTGGTAGGACTGTAAATAAGCAGATATTTTCATGGTTGGGGGAGGAGTATGTCTTGTGAACCTAGCTGGCTTCCTTCCCTATGGCTCCTCCCCTTCACTTGTCCCATGGGCTCCATACTTGTATGCTTCTTTCTGGTCATGACCCTGGTGAGCAAGTGGAACTGAGTGATACCAGTTGGGCAGCTGTTTGGGCACACAGACTTCTGTGCAGTTCTCTCCCGACCCCAGGCAGATTAGAGAGAACGATGACAAAAATCTAGATTTTGGAAGGGTCATTCTCAGTTCTGTCCCTTCCTGGCCATCTCACCATGAGAAAATTACTTAACCTGTCAAGTTTTCTAGTTCCTCACCTGCCATTTGAGAAAAATTCTACCACTATCTTGGTGGTGGTATAGGGTTAAATAAGATGGTCCATTTAGAGATGCTTATCCACCATTTATCATTAAAGTAATGTTGTGTACTTTAACTTTCCTCCATCTATCACTCACTGTCCCATTGTCACTGTCCAATGGATTTTTTAACCTATGTAAATAAAGCTCTACTACCTGATTGTTTAACCTTACTAAACTCTCATCATCCTTGGCAGCAGCTACTTCAAGATGCAAGACACCCCCTCCTCCAAATAATTAATCCCAAATGTCAATTCAGCGTTACCTTTGAAATACAAATACTACTTCTACCAGTTTGCAATTTTAATCTCATCAGTGATCTTTTTCTTTTTAATTAGAGAAGCTCAAAAGGAATAAATTTTCACCACAAAAAAAGAAATGTGAATTATGTGACACGATGGAAGTGTCAGCTAACACTATGGTGGTAATCATTTTGCAGTACGTAAGTGTATCAAATCAGCACATTGTGCACTTTATTTTTAAATTTTTACTCTTTTTTTTTAAAATTTATTATTATTTTTCTTTTTGTGGTACGTGGGCCACTCACTGTTGTGGCCTCTCCCATTGTGGAGCACAGACTCTGGACACGCAGGCTCAGCAGCCTTGGCTCATGGGCCCAGCCGCTCCGTGGCATGTGGGATCTTCCCGGACCAGGGCACGAACCCGTGTCCCCTGCATCGGCAGGCGGACACTCAACCACTGCGCCACCAGGGAAGCCCCTATTCTTATTTTTTTAAATAATTTTTTAAATTTATTTTTGGCTGCATTGGGTGTTCGTTGCTGCGTGTGGGCTTTCTCTAGTTGTGGTGACAGGGGGCTACTCTTCGTTTTGGTGGGCGGGCTTCTTATTGCAGTGGCTTCTCTAGTTGCGGAGCACGGGCTGTAGGCACGTGGACTTCAGTAGTTGTGGCACGTGGGCTCTAGAGCACAGTCTCAGTAACTGTGGCACAGGGACTTAGTTGCTCCACGGCATGTGGGATCTTCCTGGACCAGGGTTTGAACCTGTGTCCCCTGCATTGGCAGAGCGGATTCTTAAGCACTGTGCCACCAGGGAAGTCCCTATTGTACACTTTAAAGTTACACAGTGTTATATGTCACTTATATCTCAGTGAAACTGCAAAAGATACATTTTCTGTCTGTTACTTGCAAGCCTTCTTTGAACTAAACTTAAAAAGATTCCCAACAGACTAGAGAAAGAACTCAGAGAATAGTGGGGTCTTAGAATAGAAAGGAATCCAGGAAGCATACCTGGCTCACTGTCCAGGAAAAGAAGGAATCCTTAAGGCCATAGGTCTTGATCTTGTCTGGATGTTAGAATCACCTGGGAACCTCTTAGAAATCTCAGTGCCCAGGCTATACCCCAGACCCATTAAATCAGAGCAACAGCCTTTAAAAGACTCAGATGGTCCCAGTGGGCAGCTGTCAATTCAGAGGCCTGGTAATTCAGAGATGTCTCAGCTGACGGTTACTCTATCCGTGATGCAGGATCCCAGTGGTGAGCAACTCAGCATCTTACGTGTTGCTTGATTACTTGGTTAAGTGTCTTAGAAAGCTCGGCCTGCTATAACAAAACATCATAAACTGGGTGACTTATAAACAATAGATATTCATTTATCACGTTTCTGGAGGCAGAAAGTCAGGGATCAGAGTTCCAGCGTTGTCAGGTTCTGGTAAGAGCCCTCTTCCAGGTTGCAGATGGCTGCCATTCAACTGTGTCCTCACATGGTGGAAAGAAAGCTCACTCTCTCTCTGGCTTCGTCTTATAAGGGCACTAATCCCATACTCTTCCCAAAGAGTAAAACACTCATTACCAAAAAACCTACTGTGACCTGCCCTATCTTGCTCTGATCCCCCAGAGCCACCATGCACTAAGGAAACTGGAAGTTACCTATGATCATAGGAAAGGCAGATTCCTTCCATTTAGGCTGACCCTGGGAGTGGGCCTGCAGGTTGTGACTTGAGGTGGGAGTGGGAAGTAGGAGGGGACCCAGAGGACAGGAATTGACCAGCTGGTGTTTGAATTTCTTCAAACAGGGGTCACTTCTTTTGACTTATCCACAGGGTGTCTCTGGCCTGAACTCTGAGAATGCCAATAATTCAGAACACTAATGCTTCCCAGGTTAAAAAAAAAAAAATGAGGAGCAAGGTGGAGACAGAGCTGAGTGTTGGCTTCATCACAGGTGTGCAGGTGACAGGGCCAGGGAATGGCCACAGAGCTCAGGAGAGTGATTTCACCAGGAGAGTGGGAGAGCCCTAAGGCCAGTGTCCAAGGACCAAAGTGGGATGAAAAGACTGAGAGCTCATCTGGCATCAGAGAAAAAAGGAGGAGGTCCAAGGTGGGACACTTGGGAGAGGCTAAGGCCACATGGATAAGTGTCATTGGTTTGGCCATTCCTGTGGCATCTTAAACATTCAATACTTGAAGTCAAAAAGTTAATCCTATTATCTTTTTCTCAAAAAAAAGAATTTGATTCTTTTATTGAGAAAAGATTAAGTAGGAAATGGAAACAGTGATGATTTAAAATAAAAAAAGTGGATGAAGGGAAAGGACATGAAAAAGGACATAGGTTGGGGAAATAGAAGGCCAAGGAGACACATTTCCTTCTCTACTTCTTTCCAATCCTAACCCAAGAATCTATTCTCACATCAGGTTAGACTGTGTCAATGACCACCAGGACAAAAGTCCCCACTAAAATAGCAATAACATCTTTAATTTGCTGTGCCTTGTTCTGGAAGAATTGTTGGTTAAAGAATGTTTTAAGAAAAGTGAAGAGGATAATTTGAACTAAAAATCAAAGAAGAAGAAGGGTGGGGAGGGGAGGGATAGTTAGGGAGTTTAAGATTGACATGTACACACTGCTCTATTTAAAATAGGTAACCAACAGGGACCTACTGTATAACACAGGGAACTCTGCTCAATATTCTGTAATAACCTAAATGGGAAAAGAATTTGAAAAAGAATAGATACATGTATATGTATAACTGAATCACTTTGTGGCACACCTGAAACTAACACAACATTGTTAATCAACTGTATTCCAATATAAAATAAAAATTTTAAAAAATGAGTCCCTTTAAAAAAAATAAAATAGATAACCAACAAGGACCTACTATAAAAAAAAAGTAGCTAATCTCATGATAAGAAATGTAGCAATAATCCCAATGGAATAGATTATGCTCCTGAAATATACATTTGACAGAGGTCTTTCCACTTAAAAAATATAAAAGAAGCAGCTCTTTTCTTGGACAGTTTGGTTGCCAGCCCTCACTGGGAAGTGTGAGTGGGAAGCTAATTTACTCAAATCACCCATTCAGAGTCTTCATCCCATATTTGTGCCTGAGTAGCCCCTACAAGTTTGAGAAGAACTGGATGCCGTGCACAGTGACGTACCCTGGGGATAGTGGGCTTGAAGGGACTTCGGATCAATTCCAAAGGAGCCCTGGGTGTTTGGAACTCAGGACAGACGTTCAGGTGTGGAGAAGTTTTAGGGCAGCTTGATCTGTTGTCTCACACAGCTTCCCAAAGTGTCAGCTCCCGTGGGGAGGTGATTTATCTGTTGTGACAGTCTGGCACCAGAGCTGTTTGTTGATCCTGCTGAGCAAGGTCGACAAGGATGCTCGCTGGTACATTTGAGATGAGAAGTTTTGTAGTCTGTGGCTAGGATTGAAATGGACTTTGCGTTGGGAGAGTTAGGAAAGATGCCTGGTATTTGTCATTGCTTTGAAAGTGAATGGGAAAAATAATGACCACATGGAGCTCAGACTGCCCGTGACAGCTCTGGTCCGATTCATTTTTTGGATCTTTTTCTTTGATTAGGAGGACAGTGTGGTTGCTGCTTCTGGAGCCAATGTTGGGAGCTCAGGGCACCAGACAGCACGGTAGTCTGAGGGGCACCACCAAAGACACACTTACAACCAGCAGAGACTGAGAGTGATGTGTGAGTGGTGATCTAATAGTGAACCAACCAAGAGAGGTGGAGGAGCACATGCCTGATAGAACAAGCCCTTCATTATCTGACTGGTCTCCTCAGAAACTCATAAAAAAGAGGAATTAAAACACAATTTCCCACCACACTGGCTATCATCTAATAAAAAATATTGGCTAGGGCTTCCCTGGTGGCACAGTGGTTGAGAATCTGCCTACTAATGCAGGGGGCACGGGTCCAATCCCTGGTCTGGGAGGATCCCACATGCTGCGGAGCAACTAGGCCCATGAGCCACAACTACTGAGCCTGCGCTGTAGAGCCTGCAAGCCACAACTACTGAGCCTGCGCGTCTGGATCCCGTGCTCCACAACAAGAGAGGCCGTGATAGTGAGAGGCCCTCACACCGCGATGAAGAGTGGCCCCCACTTGCCACAACTAGAGAAAGCCCTTGCACAGAAACAAAGACCCAACACAGCAAAAATAAATAAATTAATTAATAAACTCCTACCCCCAACATCTTCTTTAAAAAAAAAAATTGGCTAATGCTTTGTTTCGGTGCCTGCCCCCCTACAAATTATGTGCAGACCATGAATAAAGTATTGATTTAACTGCAATGGATCCTGTCAGTTGTCTTGGGATTTGTACATGTTAGATAGAGTCTGACACATTCACAATAAGGAAAAATTCTTCCAAGGAGTGCAGGATTCTGCAGGAAGACCTGGACAGGAAGCTGACAGCTGCTCCCTGGTGTGAAGGACTTGGAGAGGGCAGGCCAAATTGTCCTTGTATAGGGGGCAGATCCGTTCCCTATTCCTGGTGGCTTTTCAGAGATTAATGCAGCTGTAGGGACATCAGCAGTTGGTGTCAGGAGGGGGCAGTATCGCTCCCTTTCTGGTCGCCTCCTCTTGGCTCCCGCTGGTGCATTGCATTGACCTTGCACCCATCCATCTCCTATCAGGCAGACTCTGAACAAGTCCATGAAAGATAAAATGACCGATGAACGTGTGTTGAGCACAAGGTGGCTAGCACAGCTCATTAACTCTCTCATCAGTTACAGCTCGAGCTGGGGAGCCACGTGGTCAAGAAATGGGCTCATGTGACTCAGACCCTCCACAGGCATAGCTCTGGGAGACTCTGGCTCAGGTATCTGACCTCATTGCTTCTCTGTTCTCCCATCTGTGAAGTGGGGAGAGCAATAATTTTCCTGAGTTGTTGAGAGGAGCGACGTGGGACACTGAACTGTAAACTACCAAGCATGTGATTAGTTCACAATAAATGGGAGAGGCTGCTCTTGTGGTTTGCAGGTTAGAGAAGAGGGTGGTTTCATGTAATGGAGTCCAGGGCAGTGAAGGTGGCCATCTGTGGCCATCTTGTGAGCATCTAGGATGTGCCATGCACTGAGCTAAACTATGGGAAGATGCCCAAGAAGAAGGCTCGAGTGCTGATGTGAGGGAGCTGTGTGTTACCAGACAGCAAGAGGTACACTGTGGAGAGCATGGTGCCTGGGATCCTAGGGCTGCCATAACAAAGGACTACACACCGGGTGGCTGGAAACAAGGACATTTATTCTCACACAGTTCTGGGAGCCAGCAGTCCAAGATCAAGGTGTTGGCAGAGGGGCTCCTTCTGAGGGCCATGAGGGAGAATCAGCCCAGCTTCTGGTAAAGGCTCAGCATTCCCATTCCCATTCCCAGCATTCCCATTCCCAGCATTCCCATTCCCAGAGGGGCTTGTAGATGCATAACTCCAATCTCTGCCTCTGTTTTCACATGGCCTTCCCCTCTCCATGCCTTCCTTTTCTGTCTTGTATAAGGACACTTGTCACAGTGGTCACCCCAATCCAGGATGGTCTCATCCCAATATCCTTACCTCAGCTACATCTGCAAAGACCCTTATTAGGGTAACGTTTGGAGTTCCAGGTGGGCATTCTTCTGTGTGGGCACCATTCATCTCACTGCATGTGGGTGCAATGGAAGCACCAAGGAAGTGCTGGTTTCTCAGAAAGGCAGCCTCTCAGCTGTGGAAGTCCATGGGGGGTTGACAGAGGTTGGAGAGGGGGTGAGCAGGGTGCTGTGAGCAAGGCATACAGAGCATGCAGAGGCCAGGAGGAGAGAAAGGATGTGGGAGTGAAACACTCCCCTTAAAATAACTTCTCTCTCCAACACATCGCTGTGGGAAATCTTAACACTGCCAGGAATCTTGGGAGATCTTATTTTCTACATCTTGGTATTAGATTTGGCTCACACTTTTCTGAATTTTAGGTATCAGCCTGGGATGGTGGCTTTTGGAGACAGGGGAGCGAGTTTGCACCTAGGCCATTCCTGGGAGAAGTCCGTTGATCTTTCTGAATTGCAATGATATTCTCCCGCAAAAACAGGGATCCTTGTACAAACATTCAGTTTTGCTGGAATATTACATGATATAATGAAGGAAATGTTGCTTCATGTCACAATAACTCATTTCAAGGCTATTTCCTTCTCTCCTCTTGTATACTCTCATAGGTCAATTCTTAGGCAGCCCCTGATATTAAATTATACTTTAAATTAAAAAATTAAAATGTAGATATTTCCAGGAGAATGTTTCCTTGTGGATACAACCTGCTCTGTGCAACCTACTTTTATGATTTTTAGCTTCATCCCGTGAACTACTTTCTGAACCACTATTTAATGAGCAATAGACAAAAACAGTCACATAGCTGGCTGTGCCCCGTGGGCACAGGGGTGGGCTGTAGGGGGAAGGCATATTGCTGTGCTCACAGGGACTAACTCAGTGATAGATCTGTGCTTCTGGGGTAAGAATATCCTCACTGTTCATCGTAAACACAGGCCTTCCTCTTTCCTTCTGTAGAATGGATGGTTCTGCCTCTTACCCATTTCCAGGTCTCATTTTCTTCCCTTATGATAATGTCAACCATGTCTCTTGTACCTGTTTTAGGGAAGAGTCCAGGGATGTTCCTTGTTGTCCACAAGGCATCTGATTTGTGCTGAAAATGGGAGAAGGTGACCCCAAATTTCCTGGAGGGATAGGACCCTTCTTTGTGGACAGTCCTTATTTAGGTTTGGCCTTAAATGACCAATCATGCATATTCCTCCTCACCTAGTCCTAGACTGTGGCCCTGCTGTCTTTGCTTTGCTCTCCCAGGAACAGAGGGTCTGTCTGCGGTCACACAGCAGTGCACTGTGACACAGAACCTACCTGATAAGGGCTCTTGGAGACTCTACTACCCAGTTCCATACCCACTGCCTGTTTATGTGGTCCAGATGGTACTTCCCCTGCTAAATGGTGAATATTAAACACTGGACAGAGTCTAAAATCTTTGAACTTCAAGATAAATGTTATCTTGGCTGGAGCTGCACTACAATGAAGTATTTTCTTCCAGAGTTTCTCAGATGGTCTTGGAAATGTTTAAAAGAACATTGAGAACAATGCTTTAAAATTGCCCATAACATGGCATTGTCCTCATGCTCCTGATGATGACTTGTGTCGGCGGATTTTGTCCTGTTATGAGTTCTGTGCATCATCTGATGTGACTTGTTCTAAGTTCCGTTGACCCTTTAGAAAATTCTGAAGTTGCTTTGTATTTTTCAAGCTCTTTGAAAATTAATTTTTTGACTATCAGTAATCCTGTCATTTTCTGAATATAGAAACTTTATTTATTTTTATTTTATTTTTTTTTACGGTACGCAGGCCTCTCATTGTTGTGGCCTCTCCTGTTGCGGAGCATAGTCTCTGGACGCTCAGGCTCAGCGGCCATGGCTCACGGGCCCAGCCGCTCCATGGCATGTGGGATCTTCCCGGACCGGGGTACGAACTCGTGTTCCCTGCATCGGCAGGCGGACTCTCAACCACTTCACCACCAGGGAAGCCCTAGAAACGTTTTTGATATTACAGAAAACACATTCTCTGACTCTGTGACAAATATAAAAATTCAAAATCAATAAATAATTACCTGATAAAAGACCTATGCATTAGAAATAACTATTTAAAAAAGTTTTATCTATCTCACTGATCAGAAAAGGAAATGAAACTTAAGAAATTTGGAACCAAACTATAATGGAAATGTATATATTGCAACTTTTAAGGTACAGCTTAAGAAGTTCCTGTAGGGAACTTGATTGACTCAAATCTGTATATCATAAAAGAAGAAAGATGGAAAATTAAAAAGCCAAGTATTGAACTTAAATTAGGAGAAAACAATTAGTGGAATAAATTGACGGAAAAAATAATAAAACAAAGGTAAGAAATTAATGAAATATACAATAAATAACATTACAGAAGGTCAACAACAACCATAAAAATCTGGTGCTTTATAAAGAACGTTTAAACATCAACTAATCTTGGGCAAAATCAATCAAGACAAAGAGAGTTGTAAATTAATATTAAGAGTAAAATGGGGACATAATACAGACAGAGCAGAGTTTAAAAATTATAAGCCAATATCAAGAGAAAATTTTATGGCATTGACCAAAACCCCCACAAAATCCAAAAACTAAAACCCCAAATTGACACAAGAAGATATAAAAAACCTATATAGGCCCTGAATTAATTCTCAGAGCTACCCACAAAAATGTATCAGGGACAGTTGACTTTACTGGCAATTTTACAAAACCTTCATGAATTAGGTAACTCCTGTCATGTACAAACTGTTCCAGAATACTAGAAGAGCAGGAAAATGTCTCAGCAACTTTTCTAAATCTAGGATAGCCTTGTTCTAAATGAAACACGAGAGTATAGACAAAGAAAAGAGTCACCAAGGATCATAGATGTAAGCATTTAAATAAAACATTAGAAAACCAAATTCAGTAATGAATAAATAAAAAATGATAAATAAAATAAATATATCTAAAAACTTTTAAAATACATGCATGCATGTGTATACGTAGACACACACACACATATACACATACCCCATTAAAGTGTATTACATATGAAGTATGGTAAATATTAGAAAATTGTGGTTATGCTATTACAAATAAGTACATATTTTATTTTATTTATTTTTTTGATTTAATAAAGTTTTATTTTTCAAAATGTACAGTTGGTGGGACCTATTCATTCATCTTCACCAGAAGTTGGGGCCTCTCCACCCTTGGTGTTTCTGGTGTAAATTACTTGAGCTCTGTGCTTTGAAGCCAGTTTAGTAAGTCCTTTACTAAGGAGCTCCTGAAGGGCTGCCCTGGCCAGGGAACCAGTTATAAGCTTACAGTTGGGAATTTCTTTACAGAGTTTGTCATATGTTGCTTTGTCAAACAAGACTAGGTTATTGAGCTTGTCCTGAACTTTGCCTTTGGACCACTTCTTCTTTTCGGCCTTGCCCCCAGATTTTTTTCACTGGGTCTTTGTCTTTCTTGGCTGACTTTCCGGCATCTTTCTTCTACTTGTCGTCCTTTGGTGACATAGTGAAGCCGGGAGAGCAGCTGTTATCACTAAGATGTCAGACAAAAGGGGTAAGTATATATTTTAAAACAATCTAAATTTCTATCAATTAGGGATTTGCTAAAGATATTGAGATAAATCCTTGTGATGGAATTTTAATGGAGCAGGTAGAATGAATACATTATATCCACAAATATCAATGAGGATTTATCTAAAAACATAGGATGAAAAAGCACTGTTTTTCGAAAACAGTATGAAATTTGATCAAAAAATTAAAAATAGAACCAAGATATGACCCAGCAATTCCATTTCTGGCAATTTATTCTATTTATTCGAAGGAAACAAAATCACTAACTCAAAAAGAGTATCTACACTCCCATATTCACCGCAGCGTTATTTACAATAGCCAAGATATAGAACGACCTAAATGTCCATCAATGGATGAATGGATAAAGAAGGAGTGTGATGTACACACACACACACACACACACACACACACACACACACTATTGAGTATTATTCAGCCATAAAAAAAGAGAAACTCCTGCCATTTGTGACAATATGGATGGAGCTTAAGGGTATTATGCGAAGTGAAATAAGTCAGACAAAGAAAGACAAACACTATATAATCTCACTTATATATGGAATCTGAAACAAAAACCAAAAACAGACCCTCTCAAAACAAACTCATAGATCCAGAGAACAGATTGATGGTTACCAGGAGTGGGAGGAAGAGGGTGGGAAAAATTTTTAAGAAAAAGGAAAAAAAAATGTTTTTCTGTTCTATTGGAATGGAGAAACACATTGCAGAAGAACAAATTTAGAATAATTTGCTCTTCATGTAAATTTAATGACACACAAGGCCACTCTAACATCTATGTACATGAAAATGTAAAATAAAAAAATTAAATATCATGAAAGATAAATATAATTTTCAGAACAGTAGTGACTTTTACAATTGGGATCAAAAAGCAGTTATAAAAGCTGGTATTAAATATACAGATTTTTTTAAAAAAATCTTAAATAATTATGGTAACTAGTCAATATTTCTTGACAGAATAATGTTAAATGGGTGTTTTCTATCTATTTTTCTACTTTTTGTATATTTAAAATGTTCTAATATTTTAAAAAGACAGAGAAATACTAAAAGCGCCCATATATTTGGGTTAACTTTGTTTTTCCTTTTGTCATAGAACAGTCATTAGGCTGCTCGCGAATCCTTGGTCATATTGGCAGCTGTCCTTGGGATCTAAAAATGGCTGAAAGTAGCTCAGTGGTGATTTCCACCAGGTACATCACTGCCACATGGTCTCCTCCTTCCCAGCCTTGTGTAGAGGAAAAGCACTGTAGCCCTCATGTGGTGACTGATTTTAGGACATTCCCAGCCCTTGGATGGAGAAATGAATCTATTTTGGATGCAGAGTGTATATTCTGTGTGTGATGAACTGCTAGCCTTGTCCCCTACCTTTGTATGCTGACCTCAGGAAAAGTCTAGACTAAGGTCAGAGGTTTTAGGTCTGTGTCCCTGCCCTGCTGCACAATCTTTACTCCATCTCCTGGTACTGAGGTATTATCCCTGAAACCAGAACCGTTGTGCACTTTTGGTGGGAAGGTAAATAGGTGCAGTCACTGTGGAAAACAGTACGGAGGTTCCTCAGAAAACTAAAAATAGAACTACCATATGATCCAGCAATTCTACTTCTGGGTATTTTTCCAAAAGAATTGAAATCAGGATCTCCAAGAGGTATTAGCACTCTCACGTTCATTACAGCATTATTCACAGAAGCAGAGATGTGAAAAGAAACAACTGCAATATTCATCCAGAGATAAATGGGTAAAGAAAATGTGGTCTATACATACAATGGAATACTAATTCCAGCCTTAAACAGGAAGGAAGTGCTTCAACATGAGAAAACATGGATGAATCTCGAGGACATTATGCTAAATGAAATGAACCAGTTACAGAAAGATGAATACTGTATGATTCCACTTAAATGAGGCATCTAAAATAGTCAAATTTATAGAATCAAAGAGTAGAATGGTGGTTGCCAAGGGCTGGGGGAGGGGGGAATGGGGAATTACTAACCAAGGGGCATAAAGTTTCAGTTAAACAGGATCAGTAAGCTCTAGAGACCCATGTACAACACTGTACATATAGTCAACAATACAGTATTGCACACTTAAACATTTAAAAGGGTGGATCTCGGGCTTCCCTGGAGGCGCAGTTGTTGACAGTCCGCATACCGATGCAGGGGACACGGGTTCGTGACCCGGTCCGGGAAGATCCCACATGCCGCGGAGCGGCTGGGCCCATGAGCCATGGCCGCTGAGTCTGCGCGTCCGGAGACTGTGCTCCGCAACGTGAGAGGCCACAACAATGAGAGGCCCGCGTACTGCAAAAAAAAAAAAAAAAAGAGGGTGGATCTCTTATCAAGTGTTCTTACCACAGTATAGTAAAATTTAAAAAAAAGGCACTTGAAGGAAATGTGAAGGAGTTGGTGTGGGGCTTGGAGATTTCAGGCTGCAGAGTCTTTTCTAATAGGCTTTCTCTTAAATGAAATCTCTCTGTTGTCATTTTTTCACTCATAATGACCTAGGGACCCGAACACAACTCTCTGGTCTTTGAAAACAGATATACACATATACAAATACATCCATGTCCTGGCTGTCTGGGAGACTTTCTGCAAAGATTTCCATGTTTCTAAACCATGAACAAAATTACATAGCTGACAAGTTGTCACCATTATGGTTGACAAGAGAGAAAATATTTTTTAAAATATAATTTAAAATGTTTCTTTTCAGGTTTTGATGACAAATTTCTGGAGATCATGAGGAAAATAATCTTGTCAGTTGGAAATAAGAGCCACTTACTTTTTGGAGAAGATGGACCAAAGTAGATCCGACACCTCAAATAGGACAGAATTTTAGCAAGTGACAACAGGAAAGAATTAAAGCAATCCATTTGGACTCTTGGGTCATTAGAAAGCCATTTATTGATGACTCAGTGCTATGTGTAGGCAGGTATTGATATTTTTATGAAGTAATTATGTCATGCTGGTGACTTTAATTTTGCTATCTCAGTTGTTTAGAACATCATTCTGTCTTTTTCTCTTGTGAGTCTTAGACTACTGAGTATCAGAATCAGTAAAACTTTGAGATAAGCTGTAAACACTAATTGCAAAATCAAAAGTAGTGTTTTTCCTCTTATGGGAGTGATGATTACTAAACATGGACTAGCTTCACACCCAATGGCTTAGGTTGGGTTCCTTAAAAGCAGAGTTCAAAACAGGGATTTGGGTGCTCATAATTTATTGAGGGGGTGGTCTGCAGGGACATCTGGAAGGAAGGGAGTGAAGCAGGATAAGGAGAGAGCCCACCAAGCCTGTGGTCCCAGGCACAGTCTAGCTTTGGTCTGACCTTGGGGTGGGGCGTGCATTCTGGAGTGTAAATCAGATGCTGACTTGTACCCTGTTGAGCCAAGGGTGCCAGATCCTGTTCCCTCATATCCATCATGCATTAGTGAAGGGCTGCACCCGGGAGGGGCTTGTGTAGCTTCCCAGATGGAGCAGCTCCCGTCAGCAGAGGATACGTCCTCAGTGCAGGGGGTAACTGTGAACAATCGGCGGACACATACAGCAGCTGGGGGACGGGAACCCAGGCTGGTAGGGCTCTGGTGGGACACCACATTGCCTATGACAGTCTCTCCTATGCACTACTCAAATTCACTGCCTCCGTCAGCTTCTCTCCGCCTACCATTCTGTGGTCACAATTCTCCGGGAAACATACCAGAGTCAGGTTGCTGGAGAAATTGCACCCACCACGGACACTGATGGCTGCAGCTGAAAACGTTGAACGAATGATCCTCAGGGGGAAATCTATAAAAGAGTACGGGATTCAGAACAGGGAAGGAGAAACTGAGCAGGGTGTGGTTTCAGGGAAAGATCCAGGTTGGGGGGTGATGCATTGGAACTTAAATAACATCATCAAGTTGCCACCCCTTTGAGGCAGGGGAATGTCTTGTGCCCTGTATCAGTAAGCCATTGACTGTGGACCATGGGGTTGGGGGACATCTCACCAGCAGCAAAACTCACAGCAGCTGGTAGGTTGGTACCAGACTGATGAGGGGGACCTGGGTGAGGCTCCACAGTGCCTACTAAACCCGCATTGTATGCATTCACATTCTAATTACACTACTACTGATGGTGTGAATTGGGCAAATTAGTTAATCTCTGTACCAGTTCTATAAAATGTCACACAATAAGCTTTCAGTTTTTATTGGCATTTTTGCTATTCATTGTTCATTTAATGGAGTTTTCCAAAATGCTGAGTATGAACCAATATTTTAATTTATGGGAAATTAAGAAAAATTAAAAATTTGAGATTAAGAAATAGATGCATTTTTACTATGTACTGCTGAACACTTAAAGGCACAATTAATACAAGGTCAGTTTTAAAATTCCCTATATTCATTTTTTCTTATAAGATGATATAATTACTCAATACTCATGCTAAGTAAAATAATTAATAGCCTCTTGAATGGAATTTCTCATTCTATACACATAGGAGATAAACATGAGATATATCAACAGGTCTAGTTTATAGATGAGGAGAGTTTGGTCCCATGCCCAGATCCATTCCTGACTCACTGTAAGAAAGACTTTGGGAAGATGACAGTCACCTCCATCCCCCTGAGGCTATCATATTAAATGGGAACAGGGAGAAAGCTGACATCTTTGAGTGTTAGCTAAACCTGGGGCTGGTTGGTTGTAAGAAACAGAAACCTGTTTAAACTAGCTCAAGAAAAGGGAGATTATTTTAACTGTATTGAGTTCATCAAATCCTGTAATTTGCCATCACAGATGTTTGTTATGATTCTTTGCAAATAAAATTCAAATTCTAAGACTTTCAGTCTCTGTGTCTCTTAGATCAAATCCTCAAGAGACAATATGATTGTCAGCTGATCTGGTCAAATCTGCTGCAGCAGGGAGAGGGTCCATGTGGTGGAGCCCGGCTGTCCTGCTCAGGGCTGTGAATGGGATGTGAGCTGGTGTATGACATTAAGCACAGCAAATAAAGTTGATTACCAGCTCTGCTTTGAGAGCATTCTATGTGCTAGTCACTGTGCTGTCTGCTTTCTTCTTGGTAATCTTGCTGGGCATAGGTAGATGAGTTCATTTTACAATTCTGCAGACTTAGGGAGATTAGGTTAATTTCCCAGATCTGCAGTTGGAAAGGCAGAGCTGGGAGAGCTCAACCTGATTTCCTTCAGGTTCTGTGGATGAGATCCCATGTCCAACACATCTCTTCTAGGATTTACCAATGTTGGTGTCTCTGTGAAATGGGTGAAAATGACTGATCCCCATGCTGTGATAGGAGACTGTCATTACACCAGCCTGTATGAGCAGGTTTTTCTTCTGGGCGCCTGGGAAGCTTGCCTTCTGGCTATCAGGAGCCCTTGTTCAATGCTGGAATACACTGAGACAATGTCCCATGTCTCATCTTTGCCTGTTTAATTCTTGGGTCTCCCAAGGCAGATCTTCCCTACATACAGGAAATAGTTCTTCTAGTGTTAACTTGGGGCAAACTAGGGCCCAGTAGTTCAAGAGCTAGAAGTGACACAGCTATTCTACAAGTCTTGAATTAAGTACTCCATGGGTGGCCCCAAGATCTCACATTTTCCTTACTCTCAATGCCTCAGAACATGTGGTTATTCTGAAATACTTCTTAGAAAACTCTATTTTAATCGTCCTGCTTTATGCTTACATTGTGTAGGGGGTCTTTAGTTCTGTTGGTTTTCCTTATCAATCTCATCACAGTTGATCACAACTTCCAGAAATTCCTCAATATTCTGATCTTCTCATGAAATCATTTCATTTTCCATGACCAATATGCATTCATTCTTATTTTGGAATTACTTCTTTAATTCAATAGGATTTTGGTAGAGGCAGAGGTAGATTTGTGTGCTTAGCCATCTTGAAGTGGAGGCCTTGGATGTCAGTCTACATTATTGACAAATGCTAGAAACAAAGCTTAGCTCTTCAACACAGTCTGAGTCTTCTGCTTATGTGCCACATAATAATTTTAATCAAGGTTTTTCATCTGTTAGTTTCGGTCTTAGGTGTTGGTGGTTTCCATCCCTTTCATGATTTTTTTTTTCCATCAGTGCAACATCATAAACACAGCCTCTGAAAAAAATGAGACATGAATTTTGGATGGCTGTTCTTTTCTTTTCATCTTTTTTTAATTGCTCCATTTCTGAGTAATAATTGTTTCAAGAAGAAAGGTAGATTCTGTTTCTTCTGCAGAAAAAAACAACAAGAAAACACTCTCTTTTTTTTGCAAGTCATCTGTACATATCAAGTACCATGTTCCCTCAGGTAACGTTCTCAGAGTGAGGAAAGCAGTGGCTCCTTTTCACATGAGAATGTAGAGTTATCTCAGTAGACAGCAGGAGGTAAGTATTGACACAAAGCCTCTGGCTTTTGGTCAACAGCTAATTTTATGAATCTCCAGTGTGATAAGGCTGCTGAAAAATAAAATGTGATCGTAAATGGCAATAAACAAAGTACAATATACTTAGAACATTTCTCTCAGTTTGTCTTTTTAAAAATCATCATAACAAATTATTATAAAGCAAACAGCCAGCAAGCACCACCCAATCAATAGAGCTTGACATGCTCACCTGGAGCTCCCCAGTCCCAGTCACCAGCTCTCCATCCTTTCAGAGGTAATTATTTCCTTGACTTTTATGGTAACCAGGTCCTTGCATTTCTTGATAGTTTATCACCTGTGTGCACATCTAGACACTGAGGATTTTTATATATATTTTATATTTATTTTAGTCTCAGTTTTCCCCACCATCCCGTTCATTTTCTTACCGGTTGTCTCTTTCAAAACAGAAATTCACAGTCTGGAATTTGAGAATTGCATTCTTGTCTTGCAGGTTAACATTCTCCTCTGTCCTTTGTGTTCCCTGCAAATAGGCAGCTGAATTTGGAGACCTGCTGAGGCTCAGATTCTATCCTGGCAGCAGGAGGAATAATGACCCCTCCCCGAAGATGTCCATGTCAAACTCCTTGGAAGCTGTGACATGACTTACATGACAGAAGGGACTTTGCAAATTTGTTTCAACTAAGGATTTTGAGATCGAGAGAGTATGCTGAATTATTCAGGTGAGCCCAACGTAATCACAAGAGTGCTTATAAGAGGGAACAGGAGAGCCAGTCAGAGCAAGAGCTGTGATGATGAAAGCAGAGGTCAGAGTAATGGGGCCACAAGATAAGGGACGTGGAAGCCTCTAGAAGCTGGAAAAGAAATAAACAGGTTTTCTTCTAAAGGCTCCAGAAAGAAACAGAGATCTGCTGGCACTTTGGTTTTAACCCTATAAGACTTCTGACCTCAAGAACTGTAAGTAAATAAACTATGTTGGTTAAGTCACTAAGTTTGTGGCACTTTGTTACACAACCATAGGAGACTAATTGGATCCATCTGGCAAGAGCACAGGACGTGGGTGATATGGTCTGTCAGCAGCAGACACGTAAGGTCTGGGTTCTCTCTTTTTGTCCTGTCAGCTGAGGCAATGCTCAATGCTTCGATCTATAATCCATTGGGGTTGCAATATGGTGTTATTCTATTTCCAGCATTTTTTTGTTTATGTATTTGCTGCAGACTAGCTGGATGAAGAAGACTAAACCAACCAGAGCCAGAAGGGAAGGGGTAAGGAACTGAAATATCACCGACGAATGGGGTCAGAAGGACCAAGATGGTTGCAAGGCAAATTTTATTGTGCTACAGTTGCAGATTATATAGACCAGAAAAGGGAAGGTTGCCAGACGGTGATTTACATTATCTAATGACTGTCTTGGCTCAAGGTTAACTTCCCTGGGAGAAAACCCATAAACCCAGAATCATCAAAAATAACCTGCACGTGCAGTGGGGAGACAGCTTTGCTTATCTCATTTTACATTCTTTCTGATCTCTGGGCCCTGGTGATTTATCTCCCATGGAATGGAACAAGGAGGGGAACAAGTAGGGACAGTCCCTTCGAGCATTGGTGGCATGCCTGGCACGTCCGCAGCCTGCTCTCACGGCTGACTGCTTCCCACATGTGTTAGCTGGAATACTTCTATAAATAGATGTTTCTACATGGTATTGTTCACATAGGAAAGGAAAGATATATGCTCACTTTTCCCCTTTTACTTACCAGGTTATTAGATAATAAATCATTTCCTTCCCGGCTCTGAAAGTGATCAAGTCAGGTTGTTAATATAAAGGATTTATAAAGAGTTCAGTCCCTTACAAACCTGACCCTCAATAAAGATCAAGTTGTTCTGATTTTGGCCAATGGAAGACTCTCAAGGTAGCTTCTGAGTCTTTTGATGTGACCTTGTCAGTCTTTGATTCTAGAAGGTTTTTGCTTTCTAAAATAACAAGGTATTCCAGAATCATCTTGTGCATTTTCTGTCCTAGATCTGGAACCTGTAATCTCAGGAAATCTTGGTTTCTTTTAGTGGAAGATGAAATTTCAAAACCACAGTCGAGGGTCTAAGTGGTAATAAAGCTATATTACCTAGGACTCTGGTGTATCCTCACAGATGATGATTTGATTGACTATATTTTTAAAATGACTTTTCTAATTTTCTTATAAAAATAATTTTTAGCAATTCCTTTAATAGAAATAAAATCAACTTTTCATTTACCTAAAGAATAATATTGGATTAATTGATACATCTGAGCTAATAAAATTTAGTCAAAATTTTAATAGTATGATTTTGATATTTAATATACACCACGGGGTGTTCTATGCTTTTTTTTTTTTTTTTTTTTGCGGTACGCGGGCCTCTCACTGTTGTAGCCTCTCTCCTTGCGGAGCACAGGCTCTGGACGCACAGGCTCAGCGGCCATGGCTCACGAGCCCAGACGCTCCGCGGCATGTGGGATCTTCCCGGACTGGGGTATGAACCCATGTCCCCTGCATCAGCAGGCGGACTCTCAACCACTGCGCCACCAGGGAAGCCCCGGGGTGTTCTAAAGTTAGGAAAACACATCTTTTTGAACCTGGATTTACAAGTCTTATAACTAACATTTCTATGTTATTACTATACCCTGCCTACTGATGAATATTTATTTCTCTAAAACAAGTTGACTATATAAATCCTGCTCATCACTCCCAGCTCCCTGTTCTCTACACCAGTTAAAGTCTAAGTCCCTTGGTCTGTCATTCAAATACCCCAGGGCCCCTTTGATTTTATTTTAAACCAGCTTATTTCCTACCATTATTTCTAAGACACCTTCAGAGTGTCTCAGAATCCTCCACCAGGACATTGGTTTCGGTGCCTGACAAATGGGAGTTTAAAACAACATCTGGGTAAAATGGGATGGCTTATAGTCCATGTGAGACTCATTTTCCATCTGAGGACAGCATCCCTCCTGCAGAAGGAAGGGCCGGTTGAGGATTGGATGGAGAGACGTGTGTTGGGCACAGTGCTCCGCGCAGACAGAGCCCCAAGTCATGCTAGTTTCACTGTCCTGGCTATTCTCACCCGCTTAGTAGCTTCCCCACATTCCCTGCATTAATCCGAGTTTTATCTACTTTTCAAGTCCAGCCAGACTCCACTACTTCCTAAAAGGTGCTGCTCACTTCAGTCCATAAAGGTCTATCCCATTTCTGAGCAGGCATGGAATGTTCTAGTCCCCACCCCCCAGGATGTAGCTGCCTTAGGATCAACATTTAAAATTAATTACCTTACGTGCATTTAAAATTACACTATTCTCCAGCGTCGCCTTTCCCTGCTTGTCTCCTAATTTTCTATGAAGAAAAGGAAAGATTTGCATTTGCCAAGTAAGTGCTCGCTGTGAGGCTGGCAGTGTGCCCAGGGCTCTGCACACCTGTGAGTGTGGTCAGGTGAGGTGAGCCATGATTAGCATGGACACACACACACACACACACACACACACACACACACCCTCACTCCCAGGGCTCTGCACTGTGTGTGGGCTATCGTGAAGTGTTGGACAGTGACTTGGGGATGCTGATTTAGCTGGTCGGGGAGGCCCTTCCGAGGAGACCCCGGTGCTGAGGACGATGCAGACCCAGGCAGCAGCAGGAGAGGGAGCCTGCCACGCAGAAGGAACAGAGAGCAAGGGCCCTGCGCAAGCTTCTGCCAAAGTGACAGGCCTGCTGCTTCCAGACCTGAGAAACAAACTCAAAAGTGATTTGCAGGAAAATGAAAGCACAGATAAAAAATCTAGTCTGCTGCAGTCCTACAGAGCAGGTTTTACTGGTAGAGCGGCAGTCTCACCACTACACTATGTGGTTGCTTCAGCCCTAAGGGCGTGGCTTCCCACCACCATCCTGTCCACAGAGGGCATCTTTCACTGGTATCTTTTAGGACAGCTGGAAAGATATTATTTTACCAAAATAAACTTTTTTGATTAAAAGTTATGACTGCACCTGCAATATAGCCCAGCATGTGGCATGTAAGCTCTGTTGTACATTATATTCCTAGTACTGTTCCAGGAAAGATCTCTATCAGTGACTGCCTGCAGAATAGGGAAAAAATCCAAAATGGAGCATTGTAACTTATAGATGAGAGGATACAAAAAGAAAAGAAAAAAACAGCAACCACAACCTGGGATTACATATCCTCCTTTCCCTTAAGAGAGGGAAAGATTTCCCTGATTTTGAGTAGCTTAGTTCACATATGTAAGACTATTTTTATGTCTATGAGAAAAGGAAGTGCTGCATCCATGTATTTAAAATGTGGATGGATATTGCCAAATTACACGCTAAAAAAATGCCTTACGTGTATGACCTCTCAAGTCTTACCCAAACTGCATGAAATTCATCCCCCGTACCGGCTCGTGTGCAGGCCTGGGAGGCTGTGTTTTTCCCTGTACTTTCTCCCTGTCCAATCCTTTGTCTTTGCAAAGATTTGGCTTAACTGGTCCCTACTCAGAGACACATTTCTCCTGTGGTAGGAAGGATCTCACAGCTCAGGGGAAGGGGAGGGGACAGTGAGGCTGGGGTGTGGGGATGAGTGGGACAGACAGGCGCTTCCTGAGGGACATGGAGACCGAGGGAAGGCCTGTGGATCTGAATTTGGTTCTGAACGGGCTGGGAAGTCAGTGGAGGGCAGGACACACAGCCTGATGCTTTCTCTGGATGATCCCTCAGCTGCTCTGGGGCGATGGGCTGAAGGATCAAGGCTGAAGCCAAAAGGCCACTTAGGGAGCTGGTGGTGACTCGGGCGGTGACTACAGAGTCTGGGACAGAGGGCAGCTCTGGCAGAGACGCTAAGTGAGAGGATCCGGGTTATACAGAACGTAGGTGGGTGTGAGAGAATGGCAGCCACCAAGGCTGCGCCATGGAGTTTTGGCTGCAGCAGGTGGTGGAGTGATGCCGTCTATCAGTGGAAACCGCTTCCTCGCGGGTTTGTCGGGTACATTTTACAGGAGCCATCCCGAAGCAGGATGAGGCAGGTGGGAGATGTGGCACGTTTCATCTGGGAGCAGTGCTGCCATGGGAAGGGGAAGAGATTGAGGGCATTCTGTTCCCACAGCTCAGGTTCCAGGGAGGCTGGCCGTACATGACTGGGGCTGTCCCCCAGGTGCGTTAGCTCTACCCTGGAGAAAGCACGAGGATGTCACTTGCAGTGCTAACCCTGCCCCATCGGGCCCTTTGCCTGCTGGTTGGATGGGAGTGTGTAGTCGTCTGTGTATAGTCATGTGATTAGCGTGTCCTTTGTCCCATTAGCTCCCCGGGACACTTGTCTAGTTCACATTTTCTTGTCTGGATGTTCCCTCTTCCCTTCTGTGGACCCTACACACCACTGCCCTGTATAACCCAGACTAGTTCAACATAAGACCTCATTTCCCCTGCTTCTCCTTGTCCCAGAATGGAGTCCACCACTCACCTGGTGACAGGTTAGGTGGGAGGTGGGTGGGAAGGAAGAATGACAGGTGAGAAAACATAGAGGTTTGAGAGGCCATTTGTTCTCCAAGGCCTTTCCTCGGGAGGAGCTGAGGTGCTGGGTGGGACTCAGGCAGGATGGGGAGTCTGCAGAGCTGAGGTGAGGGCCCACGGAGGGTAGTCATGGCACTGTCTTTGAGCTGTGGGCAGACCACTGACCAGCAGCCTCAAATCTTCCAATGGCTGCCCACCGCCATCACCAGGAAAGCCACAGGTCACCCACCACGTAGGTCCAGGCTTCCTTCTGTCTCAGCCTTTGTTCCCAGGTGGGTTTTAGAGTGAGCTCCATCGCAGTCAAAACACAGATTTGAAACTCTAAGAACAATTCAAAAAAGAGCTTTGAAACTCAAAGAATAATTTGAAACTCAAAGACTCGGGGACAGGGAACAAATAAGCACAGAGGCCCACTTGCCCTGTCAGCACAGAGGAAGGAGTGTGAGCCATTTGTGTCCCAAGGCACAGCTGTTCCAGGCTGCTTCACTTCCCGGCTTTGTGGGTGGCGGGTGTGGATGTCTGAGGCTGCAGTGTGGCCTCGCTGGGCCACCGGACCTCCTGACTGTGAGCACTTCGCTTAAAATGTGTTTGCACAGACTTTGAAGATTATAGCTACTTGTAGAATTTCCATCTTATTTCAGGACTGTAATAGCCAGTTAGACTGTCTTCAGTACCAGATTATTGCAGAAAGATGTTCACATTGACATTTTCACTTGTGCTGCAGAAGTCACCGTGAAAATAATTAGGGTGCTGAAGTGTTTGCTAATAAGACATCAGGTGGGGAAACAACCGCTCTTTCGAGGAATCTCTGCACTAGAAAAGTTACTTTTTACTTTAAAGATTACATTTTCTCTCATCATTTTAAGTTATTAATTCTAGGAAGAATTAGAATCTAGATGGAATAAAGCAATTTTGTTGATTAAAAAAAAGTCCTACTTCCCCAAATGTCTCTAGTCTAGGGATTATAATAGCAGCATCTTTTCTAGAAGGTCTCAGCGTGTGGAGGGAGTGAGAGCCAGTAAACCTCATTCCCCTGGAACAGAGGACACAATCCTTAATCTTAGCATCTAAGACTTTTGTGATCAGGATACATGTCAATTTTCAACTTTCAGGCCTTTTGGAAAACCGGAGGTGCAATTGAGAATGTGCTTGTATTGATCAAATCAGTCCTCATAGCATTGGCCTAGAAGAGTATGTCTGAGGCAGACACAGGCTGCTGGCCTTGGCTGACTGCCCATCACTGGGACTCGCCACCAGAACAAATTACACCAGCTGGTGAATTCCCACAACGCCCTCACTGGCTGCTTGAAAATTATCTGTTGGACAGTGAAAGCAGGACACCGTTTCCCTGCCAAGTTTATTGCTGTGTGAAACACTGATTTAACCCCCATCTCATCACACATATCGTTTGTGAAATGAGCTCATAAATGAAGCCGAGTCATTAAAATTTTCCATCATCTAAATACTTTCTATTCATTTATTTATTCACTGAAATGTGTAATATTTTACTAGTGGATTGCCACTAGATGCAAGACATTTCACTTTGTGCTCTGGGTTCGGTGGGGCAAAGGACCAGGTGAGAATCCCTAGTTGTGTAGATGATAAACCTTGTGTCTTCAAGAAACTTACACTCTAATGTGTCTTCTGCTGTGGAAAACCTTTTTGACTTAGCTTTTCAAACACAATATAGATATTTTGTTTTATTTTATTTTGGATAAACACCTAGGAGTGGAATCATCATGTCACGTGGTAAGCGTGTTTATTTATTTGGCCATGCCACTCGGCTTGTGGGATTTTAGTTCCCTGACCAGGCATAGAACCCGGGCCCATGGCAGTGAAAGTGCCGAATCTTAACCACTGGACCACCAGGGAATTCCCACAATAAGCATGTTTATTTTTATGAAAAACACTGACAGATCTTCACCCAAAGTGTTTGTTACATTTTACATTCCCAGCAACAGTGTATGAGAGTTCCCATTAGAACAATTCTTTTAAGCATGTGTGTGGTCGGTCTTAATTTTAGCTATTCTAGGAGGTGTTGAGTAGTATCTCTTTATGGTTTTCATTTGCATTTCACTGATAATGATAATGAAAACTTTTTAATGTGCCTACTAATTATTTGTGTATTTGTTTTTGTGAAGTGTCTATAAAAAATTTGCTCTTCTGATTAGACTGTTCCTTTATTTATTATTGAATTTTTTATTGCTGAATGTTATCTCTTGAATGTAAAATAAGGGTATGTATACCTGGGTTTCTGCAAAGTATTAAGTGTTCTCTGACTCAAGCCTCCTGGTCTGAGTTAGAATGGAAGCACAGAGAGCTTCCTAATCAAATATTTTTCATGTGTTCATATTGATTCACTCACAGTGTTGCTCATTGCTCCAGAAACCATTTTTGTAGTTCTTCTGTAGGCTGATTCTGAATGTATTTTAACTTGATAGTTTCAGTTAATTTTTTTTTTTACTAGACTACTTAATGATATGAGAAACATGTTTGTTTCACATTAAGTAGTAAAATTTACCAAACAGTGGGCAAAATAGAAATTAATGTTTGAAAATTAAAAAAAAGAAAAAATGAATGGAACAAAGATTAAAAATATAAATTATGTTATCACAGTAACCACTTCTAAGTTATATGTATAGCTCATCTTCATTTCTTCCATTTTATTGCCTGCCAGTACAAAAAATTTATACCAATGCATGTGTACTATTGTGCAATAAGAACTAAATTTATTTTTAAAATCAGAAAGAAAGAGAAAATATATTTGTGACCAGTTCCATTTTTGAAAAGAAGCTTCCTGCTACTAACGACTGATCTGTTCTTGCATTTTTTAAAATTAAAATTGTGATACGTCAAATATGTAGTCATATGTACATGGAATTATGTAATCATTCACTAATTAAAAGACCTTGGTTTTGTTTTTTGAGCACTCACTATGAAATAACATCAAAGTATGGACAGCAAGTGCTTTAAACAAGATGGGAGCTGGGCCTGTTAAGAAATAAAGCAAGAATGCCTTCCTTTGCTGCAAGCCAGCAGCTCTTGTGGGTATCAGAGATGTTGATTTCAAAAGGAATGTTTGGGCTTCATCACAAGAAGCTATTAATCCAGGCAACCTCAACTCTTTCAGGTACTGCAGTGATTTTCCTCACAGATTTATTCAAGATGCTGCCAAACTCCTTCCTGGCATTTACCCAGGCCCATCAGCAGTAAGACTCCTCTTGCATGGCTGGTGTCAGCATCTCCGCTCCATCTCTCAGACCCAAGGAGGGGAATGAGCCCACGAACCCCAGGAACCTGGGTGACTCACAGCAGCAGCTCCAGTGGCTATGAGTTCGCTGGTCCCTGAAATGTGTGCTTTTTCTAAGATGCCATTTTCTCCAAAGAAAGGCGTGCTGTTGGCTTGTCTGAAGACATTCTGAAAAGGAAGAGTGTAGACTCTGGCCCCTCTAGGAAGCTTTATGGCTGTGATCTGTAAGACAATTTCCCATCACTGGCTAACCCTGAAATAAATAAGAAGCGAAAGCACGTTTCATTCATGTATCGCCATGGTTCCCTGACCTCATTACGCTGGTCCACTGACCCTTCAGATGCCCTTCTTTTTTTTTTTTTAACATCTTTATTGGAGTATAATTGCTTTACAATGGTGTGTTAGTTTCTGCTGTATAACAAAGTGAATCAGTCATACATATACATATGTCCCCATATCTCTTCCCTCTTTCATCTCCCTCCCTCCCACCCTCCCTATCCCACCCCTCTAGGTGGTCACAAAGCACCGAACTGATCTCCCTGTGCTATGTGGCTGCTTCCCACTAGCTGTCTATTTTACATTGGGTAGTGTATATATGTCCATGCCACTCTCTCACTTTGTCCCAGCTTACCCTTCCCCCTCCCCGTATCCTCAAGTCCATTTTCTAGTAGGTCTGCTCAGATGCCCTTCTTAAAGTCACACTTTCTCAGTGCATGAAAAAAGCACTTTACAGTACAGGCTTTCTTTGTATAAGTTCTAGCAGCCTTGGAAGATAAAGAATGATAACCTCCAAACTCCAAATAATACAGTGCAGTGTGTGTGTGGTATTGAATGCATACTGTTTCTGTGGGCGTGACGCCACATTGTTGTTTATGTTTTGAGAAACCTCCTTGCTCCAGGAATCACACACACTATTCTGGAAGCTTCTACGCATCAGAGGAAGTTCTTTTATTTCCATAAGTCACACCTGGCTTGCTGAGAGTACTGCACCTGCAGGAATATTTGACTTTGCATCCACTGCAGTGGACGGAGGCCAGGGCCTTCTCAAAGTTTGTAATCGTAGGGTCTGTCTGATGTTGTGGACACAGCAAAACAAAAAACAACAAAACAAAACTAAACTAAAAAACAACACACAACAAAACAAAACAAAAGGAAGGATGGGCATTTTTTTAAATTTTAATTTAATTTATTTTTTATACAGCAGGTTCTTATTTGTTACCTATTTTATACATATTAGTGTATATATGTCCATCAAAATCTCCCAATTCATCACATCACCACCACCCACCCCCCCACCACCTTCCCCCGTTGATGTTCATACGTTCTCTACATCTGTGTCTCTATTTCTTCCCTGCAAACTGGTTCATCTGTACCATTTTTCTAGATTCCACATATATGCATTAATATATGATATTTGTTTTTCTCTTTCTGACTTGTTTCACTCTTTATGACAGTCTCTAGATCCATCCACGTCTCTACAAATGACCCAGTTTTGTTCCTTTTTATGGCTGAGTAATATTCCATTGTAGATACATACCACATCTTCTTTATCCATTCATCTGTCAGTGGGCATTTTTGTGAGTGTTGTGCCCCTGAGGGTTCAGATTCCATCTGGCTCCACTTAATCCCATCATCTAATCACCTACTCCTCCAGACATGGGGTGTTCCGTTGGCCAACACCTTCTGTCAACCTTCCTTTGTAGCAGGTTTCTATAAAGGCATGGGGAGAACAGATAATCCTTTCCCATACACAGCAGCCCCAGAGCATGGAAAGGTCCCCGGGCATGTGAAACCTGATACTTTTTCTTCCTGCTGCACATTTTTATGGCATCTTGGGGATATGATGTGACGAGTGGTCTAGTCTCTCCCGTTTGTCTCTGCATCTAGGTGTAAGGGGGTTGGTTGCATTGCAGCCTGCTTCATACAAATAGGGCAAATGTTTATTTCCCTTTAGCCTGGAGGATGAAGACAAGGCATTCCAACTGCGGTCGTCATTTGAAACATACTGGAGCTCATCTCTGGGTTCAGCGGCCTTGTGGTGGCCTCAAGCCCCCCACCCCCCTGGAGCACCGCCATGGTCAGGTCTCGCCTGCCCCAGGATGTCCTTGGGCAGCCCTGACTGGATGCGGCATCAAAGGCAGTGACTGCTGGCTTGGGGCAAGGTCTCCCTTCCTTCCTCCTCCACGTGCTGATGTGGACCCGTGGCTCCCTCCTGAAAGCTGCCATCAGCTGAGCCCCAGCAGGCATAGGAAGGGCCACCTGACTGCCTGGGCTCACTGCATGGGCAGCTCCCTCAGGACCTCTGGCAGTGGGTGCAGTGTTGCCCAGGCCCGGATGGCTTAAAGAATCAACATCTCCTCTTATGATCACACCCGTTGGACTTTCTCAGGCCTCCTCCCCGTGAATCTGAACATTGCCCTGAGGTTCTGGGTAAGAGTGAATCACGGTGCATGCAGAGCCCATATTCCAGTCTCATTACAAAGAAGAACTTCTGTGTCTTTTCACTCTAAGGAAAGTCAACAAGCTGGGTGACAGCTCAGGGCCCCTGTGAGAGTGGTAATCTCTGGTTTACTTAGTTGAATGAGATTTAGACAACATGTATATTATAACACATTCCTAAGGGCATCCTAATCATGTAGTTATCTTGAAATTTAATTGTATTGAACTTTATTTTAAGTAAACCTGTGAGTAAGACATCACAATCCGTGAGTCTTTCCTTGAGAGTTGTGTATCAGCAGGGGCTGATTGGTGGTGGAGGTTGAGCAGATTTGGAAAGGACAGTGTTCTCACTGGACCAAGAATATCCCGTTTGACCAGTGCAAGCTTGTCTAAGGAAGGCAACCCATGGAAGATGTGACTGATTATGAGGAGAACATGGGTGTTTTGAGAGCATATTTAGAGACAGCAGTAAACCAAGGAGATGGGAGCTGTCTGTGGTGGGGAAAGAAGCTACATCATCAGGTCTTACAAGCAAGGAGAGAGAAGGGACAGGCATTAAGTGTTACAGAGAGCTCCTGATCGCTAGGAGTTGTCAGGGTGCCTTTGGTCACTTTTGTCCTTTAGTCCTCTCTGTGACAGCAGCAGGCAGGTGAGGGAAGCTCCACATTCGAGGCTCAGGAGAGTCTGGCTAGGCACCCAAGTTCATGCAGGCAATGACTGGAGGGTTCCTGCAACTCGGGATCTGTAAATCATTAATTTTCCTCTTTCAGAAGCCACATCCCAGAGGCTGCAGCCAAGGATGCCTGCCTGGGGCATCAGCACTGCCTGCACCTGGGGCTGGCATGGCAGCAGGAATCGGCCGCGTTTTGTGCACAGGGACTAGGGGGATTCTTCTGTCTTTAAGTCAGCCGCTTCCAGTCCAGCTCCTGGATGCTGTACAGCCTCCTGGATTCACTCTCACGGGCAGAAAGATGACATGCCTGGGGTCCTTGCCTCTCTGCTGGCTTGGTCAGGGTACCCTGAGAGCTGGGTCTTTCTATTTAGGTCCTTTCAATACAGGTAAGTGGACACACTGAATATTTATGGAATGTTGTGTGTGTGCAATGTGTTACATCAAACTCGAAGACTTTCTCACTGTTGCTCTCTGCCTTTCCGCTTTGATGGTGGTCTCACCATCATTATGACTGCCAATAAGGAGAGTAACACTAACACAGTGTGTTCTGCATCCATGGATTCAATCAACACTGGATCGAAAATATATGAAAAAAATTCCAGAAAGTTCCAAAGAGCAAAACTTTAACTTGCTGCAGGCTGGCAACTATTTACATAGTCTTTTCATTGTACTAGGTATTACAAGTGATCTAGAGATGATTTAACATATGAGGAGGACATGTGTAGATTATATGCAAACACTACACCATTTTGCATAAGGGATTTGGGCATCCGTGGATTTGGGATACTGTGCGGGTCCTGAAACCAATCCCCTGAGGATACTGAGGGATGACTGACCTTATATTCAAATAGTTTACAGTCTACCGAATGCTTTCCTGACTGCTCTCTTTGCTATAGAACTCTTCCTTAGATTCTGATCCAGAATCATCCTTCACAATGATTGGTGATTTGGGCCTGAAAAAAATGATCTATAGATTAAAAACTAGACAGAGTTTTAGGGCTGGGAGCAGAACTCTTTAAAAATGTGAACGTTTTTGATTGCTTGTGATCGATAAATGGGATTTATAGGGCTGAGTTTTGGAAAACAATATTTGCTACATTACCACCTTTGCTTTGGAAAATTGGACTTTCTTTTCCTTTCACACCAAAATGTACAGAAAGAACAGGCCTTGAAAGGAGAATGAATCAGCAGATGAAGCACAGAAAGCAGAAAAATCTTTTACAGCAAGGGCTATTTGGGGAATTTGTTTTTCTTTTTTTCTTTTGTGAGGTTAATTTATCATTTCTCTCTCTCTCTTTTTGTGCACAGCATTTTGTTAAATGGCATTTTGGTAAATTCCTGGCTTCAAATGTGATTAGAAAATGATTCTTCTGAATTATAACCAGCCAAACACCTTTACTGTGAGAGAGACATGTGAATGATGAAGAACCAGCTATTATCGACCAGTAATTATGGCCAACATCAATTTGTAGTCCTGCCTTGGCTCTGGGAGAATGTCCACCAGGGAGGTGCATGTCTTGTGTGTCTGCATGTGCTCCCCGATTTCACCTCCCCTGCCCCCATCTCTGTGAAGACTCCAGAGCTGAGGAAGCAGAGCTCAGGAATACAGGCAGACTGAAGACTTTCCTGTCTCCTTGAGGGGAACCAGATTCTTGACCGAGCTCCTGGAGCTCTTTCCCAGGCCATCAAGGCATGCACAGACCTTAGGTTCTGTTGGTCCCACCTAGAAGGCTCCTGTCTGGGTGTCCTCCCAGGTCAGGGAGCTAGAAAGCACAGCCACACTGGGAGGACTGTGCAATCAATTGCTTCTGCTCCCTCCTCCTTAAGTGGAAATAGGGCTGCCACTAGTTGACAAGAGATGCCCTTGTGTGAACCAGAAAAACAATCTCCTCTAGCACCAGGACTGAGTCCTGTGATGGGCACACAGCCTGTGTTCATGTAGGCAGCAGCCCTGAATGAGCTCGGTGGATGCTGGGATGCAGCGCCCAGAGCCATCTTCTGGACCAAACGACTTCCCATCTCATGTGCTGGACATGCTGCTGGGAGCAGCCTCCCATAGTACTTCACCAGAGAGAGCTTCCTTGCCCAGGGTCACACCCATTCTTGTGGTGACCTGCATTCAAGGGCTTAGAGATGTTTCAAGTTTAGGCAACCATGAAGGGCATTCCCAGCTGCAGGATTCCCTCCCTACAGGTGGGCTGGGGTTTCCACAGGAACCACATTCATCCCAGTTTATCCCTCAGCCCAATTCTTCCCATAGGTCAGGGGTCCCCAACCCCCGGGCCTGGGAAACGTACTGGTCTGTGGCCTGCTAGGAACCGGGCCGCACAGCAGGAGGTGAGCAGTGGGCTAGCGAATGAGGCTTCATCTACGGCTCCCCATCTCTCCTCATGGCTCACCCACCCCTCCCCTGTCTGTGGAAAAATTGTCTTCCACGAAACCAGTCCCTGGTGCCAAAAAGGCTGGGGACAGCTACTATAGTTCGTGATTGCAGGAACACTTGCTAATAAGCTGCTTGTGTGCTGACCTTTACCCAAAGCCATGTCTAGGAAACCCAGCCTACAACAATGGACATGGCTCATAGCATTCCCCCAGCTCTTAGCTAGAGGTCTGCACCTCAAAAAATGCAGTCCCCATCTGTTTTCCAAATGTAGCTTAGTGATATTTGTAAAATGCTAGTTCGACCATGGCGTCCCTTACTTGGAATCTTTCATTGGTTTATTTTTGTTCTTAGGGACAAACAGCAACCTCCTTCATGTGGCTAAGTAGTTTGATCAAATTTGCGATCCAAAATAGGACAGTTTTGGGAAAACAAGAGAGGAAAAATATAACTTAATTTAAGTAATTTTTAAATGCTTATTTACTGAATGACAGTTGATTTTATTACATTGATGGGCCTCTAAAATAATTCTATTAAACAGCTATGAAAAATTGTGTAAACATTGTGATAACATATACACTAAATGAAAACTTAATCTTCATATTGATAATCTGAACATTAAAATAAGATTAGCAGAATTATTATTTTGGTACTTATTCACAAATTTTATTGGTTATTTAGGATATTTGTTTTTAATATTAGGTCACTGATATTTTTCTATACAATGCATTTTTTACTATGGTATTATTTTTTGTAATATTTTCCAAATATTAGCTGTAATACTTCAAAACTTCATTTTATGGTTAACAAATTTGAAGTTGTTGATGTTCTTAATTGACCCTTCTCTATAACCATAGCATTTTTTTAAATTAATTTATTTATTTATGGCTGCGTTGGGTCTTCATTGCTGTGCGTGGGCTTTCTTTAGTTGTGGCCTTACAGGCTTAGTTGCTCCGCGGCATGTGGGATCTTCCCCGACCAGGACTCGAACCTGTGTCCCCTGCATTGGCAGGCAGATTCTTAACCGCTGTGCCACCAGGGAAGCCCCAACCATAGTATTTTTAATTGAGAAAATATTCTTCCTACAGATGCTGATATACTTGGTAAGTTCAGAGCAGATTCCTTAGCAAAGGAGGACATTCTCAATTCTAATTTTATTTTGAAATATATAAATGTTTCAGGTCAAATACCTTCATAGTTTCTGACTTTCTTCCTTCATTCAGAGTACTATTCTCTGATAAATATTTTTAAGAGACAAAATTTATTAAATATTGATAAATTGTTCTTATTTAGGAATCTTTTAATGTTTCACCAAAATTTGATGTTGAAAATGATAGGCCTGATTTCATCCCACTCCGGTATTAGATATATATTTATGCAATTAAAAGTTCCACCAGGACATTTTGTAAACACGGATCTGTTCGCTGGTGGTGAGGTTGAGGACGCTGGTCTAGCCCGAGATCAAGGAACTAGGAAGCTGCTGTGCCAGCTGCTCTGAGGCAGCTCTGAGGCGGGTCTAAGGCTTGGCGTGGGCGCCATCCAGCCTGACTCTGTTGCGGGGCCGGGACGGGGGCTGCAGTGCCCGGGCTCCACCTTCGCACACAGACTCCCTTGGCGGCGGCAGCGCTGATGGGTCCGATTCAGGTTCCACACTCAGCAGAACCACTTATGGACACTGCACTGGGCTCTGTGACCTTTGAGGACGTGGCTGTGTACTTTTCCCAGGAGGAATGGAGGCTTCTTGATGAGGCCCAGAGATTCCTGTACCATGATGTCATGCTGGAGACCTTTGCACTTGTTGTATCATTGGTATTGGCCTACACTTAACGTGTCATGAGTTCTGCACCTATCCTCAAAATAGTCCTTGAACACCAGCTACTCAGTGACAATCGGATTTTCCTGGGCCTGGACACAGCTTTCCATACAGCACACATGTGTCACCAGCAACCAAGGCCCTGGTGAAAACCGTTCCTGGAGGAGTGAGTTGTGGACCCCAGCTCCTCCGTGTGCTCCACCCCATCCTTGTGCCTTTTGCCTGGTTGTTGGCATGGAGCAGAGGTCAAGGAGACACCTTCTGAGCAGAATGTTTTTGTAGAAGTGCCACGAATAAATACTTCAAAGACAAACCTGTCCACCCAGGAGGCCTATCCCTGGGAGAGGTGTAGCCCAGACTTAGAAGGTGGTTTGCATCTAGCTGAGGACCTCGGAACAAACCCTGGCCAGAAACTGTGTGGGTCAAGTGTGAAATTTCACCAGCACAGTGGAAAGAAACTCTTTAGAAGAGATGTGGGTAAGGCCTTTATGAACAGCCACATAGTCCATGCATCCAAGAAGTCTTCCACATGCCAGGAGGCTGGGAAGAATTTCCCTGGTAGCTCTAGCCTTCTCCAGCACCAGGTCACTCCACAAAAGGACGCCAAATGTGTGGAAGCCTTTCACAATGAACAAAGGCACTATAAGTGCAGTGAATGTGGTAAAGCCTTCTGCCGCAAGTACAGGCTTGCTCAGCACCAGAGAGTCCACACTGGAGAGAGGCCTTATGAATGCAGTGAATGTGGGAAAACCTTCAGCTATAAACACATACTTATTCAGCACCAGAGAGTCCACACTGGAGAAAGGCCTTATGAGTGCAGGGAATGTGGGAAAGCTTTTAGCAACAAACCCACACTTGTTCGGCATCAGCGAATTCACACTGGAGAAAGGCCTTATGAGTGTAGTGAATGTGGCAAATTCTTTAGCCAAAGCTCCAGCCTCAGTGAACATCAGAGAATTCACACTGGATCACGGCCTTATAAATGCAATGAATGTGGAAAATTCTTTACGTCCAACTCCAACCTAATTAAACACCGGCGAGTTCACACAGGCACAAGGCCTTATGAGTGCAGTGAATGTGGGAAATTCTTTATCCAAAGTCCCAGCCTCATTAAACATCAGAGAATCCACACTGGTGAACGGCCATATGAATGCAGTGAATGTGGGAAACTTTTTAGCCAAAGCTCTACTCTCATTAAGCACCAGAGAGTTCACACTGGAGTAAGGCCTTATAAATGCATTGAATGTGGGAAACTTTTTAGCCAAAGCTTTGGCCTCACTCAACACCAGAGAATTCACACTGGAGAAAGACCATATGAGTGCACTGAATGTGGAGAATTCTTTAGCCAAAACACCCAACTTACTCAACACCGAAAAGTTCACACTACAGAGAGGCCTCTTGAGTGTAGCAAATGTGGAAAAGTCTTCAGTCAAAGGTCTGCTCTGACTGAGCACCAGAAACTTCACAGCCCAGACAGACCCTTTGAGTGCAGCGAATGTAGGAAAGCTTTCAGCCGAAGGTCTAACCTCATTCGTCACCAGAAAGTTCATACTGGAGAAAGGCCTTCAAATGAGATGAGGAGAGCAGTGAATGAGCTGTCTCCTTAGTTAATACATCATACTGAATAGGCTCTGTGAGAGAGTCATCAACTGGAAGTTGAATGCCATACATCTGAACAGCCCTAGTGTGTAGATTACCTCTGAGTACCAGGTTCAGAGGAAGCTTTTAAGGAGCTACACTCTACTATCTAACCTGTGCAGGGCCCTTGCCAGACTAACGTCAGTGTGAGTTTCTGTGGTAAAAATCATCTTACCTCTACCAAGTGGCAGTCACCTCAGTGTAATCAGGGTAGGTAGACCTCTGCTTTCTCGCATCCTGTGGAGGGAAGCATGAGTAGCCTGAGCACTTGGGTGTTACCATTCTCTTGTGTCTAACTGACTAGGCCATGGACTTAACCAGCTTTGACCAAGGTGACCCAGTCTGGGTTCTGCTGGTGGCTTACAGAGGGTTACCTTTTTCAGTGGCATTATTTCATGTCATACTCCAGATGGATTTTTCTAGCTCTATGTCACCTGTTTGGGAATTTTGTATGCCTCAGTGGGGATAGTATCATGGCAGAGAATAGTTTTCATTGCAGTTTGTGTCTAATTTGCATTGCCGTCCAAGGCCTCCTGCAGGGCTTTGTGGGAATAATGTTGTGGCCTGGATATCAGAATTTTTGGTGGGTCCTTACATCACCCTTAGATGAGGAGAGTTGTGAGAACCACCAGTGTTTTTTTGTTTGTTTGTTTCTTTTTGTGTCGTACGTGGGCCTCTCACTGTTGTGGCCTCTCCCATTGTGGAGCGCAGGCTCCGGACACACAGGCTCAGCGGCCATGGCTCACGGGCCCAGCCGCTCTGCAGCATGTGGGATCTTCCCGGACTGGGGCACGAACCTGTGTCCCCTGCATCAGCAGGCAGACTCTCAACCACTGCGTCACCAGGGAAGCCCCACCAGTGTTTTTTGGAGCAGCATGAGTTGTTCTCTTTTTCACAGAGGATGTCACATCATACCCCCTGTACTGTTCAAGAGAAGAAGTTCTCTAAGTCCAGCTGGAAAAGAGCCATGAGCCATAATGTCCACAACGTCATAGGCTGGTGTTGCTGAGCGTTAGATTACAGACATTAGGTGGGAACCATATTTGGTACAGAAACACTCAGGGACTTAGTAGGAAGTGAGAGACAAGCAAACAAGTAGGGATGAGCCTTTTCTAAAGCTGCATCCAGTAAAGCAACTGTACTCTGATAAAAAGACAAATTGCTGTAATTTGGGATCTTTAGGAAAATAAAAAATAAAGTTGCATTCACAAATGTACCGGGATTATGGCCATAAAGGATAAAGTTTTTGCAGAAATCCTTAGGAGGTACAGGGCTGTTTCTCTTCTCCTGAGGTCCAAGTCAGTGTCAGACTGAATACTGTAAAGGTTTTAGGATCCCACAGCATCTCCAAATTGTTTATCTCAAGGCCGTTGCTGCAGTGAAAAGAAAAAATGAGGAAGGGGAAAATTGTGTAATCCTGGCATGTTATTTTTATGAGTCGGGAAGAGGTCCTGGATAACTCAAGTAGAAACACCTTTCATTGCTATAAAGACAGGTGTCTTTATTTCTACTGTGACAGTCCCTCCCATGAGACAAGAAGAGTTGATGGAGTTGATGTGTTGGTTTCCAGAGTTCTACTTTTCCAAAAAGGAGATTCAGATTTTTATGTGAAGCCAATTTTTATTAAAACTTAATCGAGCTATATCGTTGGTAGGCACTCAACTGAATATACTTAAAATGTACAGCTTGGTAAGTTTTAGTATGTGTAAAATCACAACCATCATTATAATAACAAACATCCATCAGTTCCATATCTACCTTGACATCTCTCCATGGGCTCCCAGGCAACTACTGTTGACTTTCTTTCACATTCAATTAGTTAATGTTTTCTAGAGTTTTAATATCATTGGAATCTTAATGTGTTTACTTTTGTATTTGCCTTTTTCTTTCATGGTGCATGATTATCTTGAGAATCATCCAAGTTGCTGATGTGAATAGTTCTGTTTTTTTTTCTTTTTGCCATGCCACAAGGCTTGTGGGATCTTAGTTCCCTGACCAGGGACTGAACCCAGGCCCTGAGCGGTGAAAGCATGGAGTCCTAACCACTTGACCACTAGGGAATTCCATAATAGTTTATTGTTTTAATTCCTGAAAAATACACTGTTTGGATATACCACCCTTTGATTGTTTATCCATTCATCTGTTAAATGATGGGGTTTTGTGGTTTGTTTCTGGTTTGGCTATCACAGATAATCTTATTATGAATGTACATAAAATCCTTTATATGAATATATGGTTTCATCTTCTAAAGTGAATGACTGGACCCTTTTGCATCCCCATCAATTGTATGGGAGGATTCAAGTTCCCCTATATCCTTCACCTGTACTTGGTTGTTATATTAAATATTAACCTGTTTTAAAAGTGAAAAAAAAAAAAAAAGTTCCACCAGGGCTTCCCTGGTGGCACAGTGGTTGAGAGTCCGTCTGCCGATGCAGGGGACACAGGTTCATGCCCCCGTCCGGGAAGATCCCACATGCCGCGGAGCGGCTGGGCCCGTGAGCCATGGCTGCTGAGCCTGCGCGTCCGGAGCCTGTGCTCCGCAACGGGAGAGGCCACAACAGTGAGAGGCCTGTGTACTGCAAAAAAATAAAAAAATAAAAATTAAAAAAAAAAGTTCCACCAAAAATCCTTCACAAAAGCTGAGATATAAAACTTCAAAATTATATTTTCAGCACCATATAAACTCTCATCCTTTAATTTGTTTAGTTGCTCAATTCCTCTTTAGGGTTAACTTTTTTTTTTTTTTTACTAGCTTTGTTTTAGATAATATACATTTTCTAAAAGCTTCAAAAGCTGAGGTTTTCTTACTCTATGTTAATAAATACTCAGATCTAGAAATTTTCAGTTTTGTTCAGAGTACTTCAAAACATTCAACCTCTTTCAGGACACTGGTGATTGACAAACATAGTGCTTCAAAGGCACAGATCTCTTTTGTGAAAGCTTTTTATTGATGTATGTCATATTTAAAGTGCATAAATTTTATACGTACAGCTTGATCTTGATGAATTTTAAAGAATTAACACACTTGTATAAACACCACCTAGGTAAAGATTTAGAGTATTTCCACCCCCCACTCCTCATAGCTCATTCCCACAATAGTGTCCCCTATTTGATCTCTCTTCCCCCATGGTGGGCATAAGATTGGCTCCCAAACATGTCCACATTCTAATCCCTGGAATTTGTGAATGTGTATGTCACATGGCAAAGAGGGATTAAGGCTGTCGATGGAATTGAGGTTGCTAATCAGCTGACCTGGACACAGGGAGGTGATCCCGGGTTCTCCAGGTGGGCCTGATGTCATCATGAAGGTCCCTAGATGTGGATGACTGAGGCAGGAAGTCAGAGTTAGTGGTGCCATGAGAAAAATTACAGGCCAGGACCAGCTCTGAAGATGGAGGAAGAGGCTGGGAGCCAAGAAATGCAGGTAGCCTCTAAAAGCTAGAAGAAAATGTCTTCTCCCCAAGAGCCTCCAGAAAGGGATGCAACTGTGACAACAACCTGATTTTTATCCCAGGGTGACCCATCGACTTCTGACCTCCAAGATTTATGTTGTTTTAAGTCATTAAATTAGTGATAATTTATTGCAGCAACAATAAAAAAACTAGTATACCTTTTCTTAGTCAGTTTGGGCTGCTATAACAGAATAACATAGACAGAGTGACCTAAAAACAATTTATATCTCACAATTCTGGAATCTGGGATGCCCAAGATCAAAGTGCTGACAGATTTGGTGTCTGGTCAGAGCCTTCTTCCTTGTTCACAGATGGCTGTCTTTTCAATGTATCCTTACCTGGTGCAAGGGGCAACAGAGCTCTCTGGGGTCTCTTTATAAGGGCACTAATCCCATTATGAGGACTCCACCCTCATGACCTAATCACCGTCCAAAGACCCACCTCCTAACAAACACCATCAAATTGGGGATTTGGTTTCAACATGTGAATTTTGGGGGGACACAAACATATAGCCTATTATATATTCCATATATTAAATCGATCTGTTTTTGTTACCTTGTTTTTGCTTTCCTGTGTAACTTTAGGCAAAATGAACAAATTATAAGCCTCCATTTAGATAAGAGTTGGCAACCAGCACCACAAGCAACCACTTGTGTAACCAGCATCCCAATCAGACATAGACTTGTTCCTGTATCTCGGAAAGTCCCCTCAAGCTGCTTTCCAGTTAAACCCTATCCTCACCCCCAGAGAGGCCACTGCTCTGATTTCTATCACCATGAATTACGTTGCCTGCTATTGAACTCCATATAAATGAAATCATCAGTGTGTACTCTTTTATGTCTGTCTTCCTTTGCTTAGCATAATGTTTTATCCACTCTCTGGTTGGTGGATGTTGGATGGTTTCCAGTTTGGGGCAATAATGAATAAAACTTCCAAGAATTTATTTTACAAACCATTTTCTTGTCATCATCTTTCCTTTCTCTTAGATACAGGCCTTGGAGTGGAGTTGCTGGGTTGCATGGTAAAAGTATGTTTAACCTAAAAAGAAACTGCCTATTTCTCACACTGACTATATTTTGCCATGGATGAGAGATCCAGGTGCTCTAATTCATAAGACTTGGTATTGTTGGTCATTTTAATTATTGCCCTTCTAGTAGGTGTAGAGTGGTACCTCACTGTGATTTTAACACACCTATCTCTGATGACTATTGATATTGGGTTCCTTTACATAAGTTTATAGACCAGCATATATTTTCCTTGGTGAGTTGTCAGTTCAAATTTTTTGCCTCCTTTTAAGATTAGTTTGTTTGTTTTATTATTGATTTGTTGGAGTTAAAAAAAATAATATACTCTGGATACTTGTCTGTTGTCAGATATATATGTATTGTGAATATTTTCCCCTGGCTATGTCTTGCCTTTCCCTTTTCTTAACTGTGTCTTCTGAAGAGCACATAATAATAGTATTGATGAAGTCCAATTTACCATTTTCTTTCTTTTCTGGTTAGTGTTTTTATGTCTGTAGTTATTATGAGGATGAAAGCTTACATTTTGTTGTACAAACTCTGTGGTTTTAGCTTTATATTCAAGTCTATAAGCTACCTTGAATTAATTTTTTTCCTTGCATTTTTTAACCATTTTTATTGGAGTATAATTGCTTTATAATGTTGTGTTAGTTTTTGCTGCATAACAAAGTGAATCAGCCATATGTATACATATATCCCCATATCCACTCCCTCTTGAGTCTCCCTCCCCACTCCCTATCCCACTCCTCTAGGTGGTCACAAAATACCAAGCTGATCTCCCTGTGACATACAGCTGCTTCCCACTAGCTATTTTACATTTGTTAGTGTATATATGGCAATGCCACTCTCTCACTTTGTCTCAGCTTACCCTTCCCTCTCCCCGTGCCCACAAGTCCATTCTCTATGTCTGAGTCTTTATTACTGTCCTGTCCCTAGGTTCATTAGAACGCTTTTTTTTTGTTTTTAGATTCCATATATATGTGTTAGCATATGGTATTTGTTTTTCTCTTTCTGACTTACTTCACTCTGTATGGCAGACTCTAGGTCCATCCACCTCACTACAAATAACTCAATTTCATTTATTTTTATGGCTGAGTAATATTCCATTGCATATATGTGCCACATCTTCTTTACCCATTCATCTGTCGATGGACACTTAGGTTGTTTCCATGTCCTGGCTATTGTAAATACTGCTGCAGTGAACATCGTGGTACATGTCTCTTTTTGAATTATGGTTTTCTCAGGGTATATGCTCAGTAGTGGGATTGCTGGGTCATATGATAGTTCTATTTTTAGTTTTTTAAGGAACCTCCATACTGTTCTCCTTAGTGGATGTATTAATTTACATTCCCACTAACAGTGCAAGAGTGTTCCCTTTTCTCCACACCCTCTCCAGCATTTGTTGTTTGTAGATTTTTTGATGATGGCCATTCTGACTGGTGTGAGGTGATACCTCATAGTGGGTTTGATTTGGATTTCTCTAATGATTAGTGATGTTGAGCATCCTTTCATGTGTTTGTTGGCAATCTGTATACCTTCTTTGGAGAAATGTCTATTTAGGTCTTCCATCCATTTTTTTTTTTTTTTTGCAGTATACGTGCCTCTCACTGTTGTGGCCTCTCCCGTTGTGGAGCACAGGCTCCGGACGCGCAGGCTCAGTGGCCATGGCTCATGGGCCCAGCTGCTCCGCGGCATGTGGGATCTTCCCAGACCGGGGCATGAACCCGTATCTCCTGCATTGGCAGGCGGACTCTCAACCACTGCGCCACCAGGGAAGCCCCTTCTGCCCATTTTTTGATTGGGTTGATTGTGTTTTTGATATTGAGCTGCATGAGCTGCTTGTATATTTTGGAGGTTAATCCTTTGTCAGTTGCTTCATTTGTAAATATTTTCTCCCATTCTGAGGGTTGTCTTTTCGTCTTGTTTATGGCTTCCTTTGCAGTGCAAAAACTTTTACTTTTCATTAGGTCCCATTTGTTTATTTTTGTTTTTATTTCCATTTCTCTAGAGGTGGGTCAAAAAGGATCTTGCTGTGATTTATGTCGTAGAGTGTTCTGCCTACGTTTTCCTCTAAGAGTTTTGTAGTGTCTGGCCTTACATTTAGGTCTTTAATTCATTTTCAGTTTATTTTTGTGTATGGTGTCAGGAAGCGTTCTAATTTCATTCTTTTACACGTAGCTGACCAGATTACCCAGCAACACTCATTGAAGAGGCTGTCTTTTCTCCATTGTATACTCTTGCCTCCTTTATCAAAGATAAGATGACCATATGTGTGTGGGTTTATTTCTGGGCTTTCTATCCCGTTCCATTGACCTGTATTTCTGTTTTAGTGCCAGTACCATACTGTCTTGATTACTGTAGCTTTGTAGTATAGACCAAAGTCAGGGAGCCTGAATCCTCCAGCTCCATTTTTCTTTCTTAAGTTTGCTGTGTTTATTCGGGGTCTTTTGTGTTTCCATAAAAATTGTGAAATTTTCTGTTCACACACACAGCCAACATCATTCTCAATGGTGAAAAACTGAAACCATTTCCTCTAAGATCAGGAACAAGACAAGGTTACCCACTCTTACCACAATTATTCAACATAGTTTTGGAAACTTTAGCCACGACAGTCAGAGAAGAAAAAGAATAAAATCAGAAAAGAAGAAGTAAAAATGTCATTGTTTGCAAATGACATGAGACTATTCATAAAGAATCCTAAAGATGCTACTAGAAAACTCCTAGAGCTAATCAATGAATCCGGTAAAGCAGCAGGATGCAAAATTAATGCATAGAAATCTCTTGCATTCCTATACACTAATGATGAAAAATCTGCAAGTGAAATTAAGGAAACACTCCCATTTACCATTGCAACAAAAAGAATAAAATACCTAGGAATAAATCTACCTAAGGAGACAAAAGACCTGTATGCAGAAAACTGTAAGACACTGATGAAAGAAATTAAAGATGATACCAACAGATGGAGAGATATACCATGTTCTTGGGTTGGAAGAATCAACATTGTGAAAATGACTATACTACCAAAAGCAATCTACAGATTCAATACAATCCTTATCAAACTACCAATGGTATTTTTACAGAACTTGAATTAATTTTTTTTACACATCATGATGTAGCGGTCAAGGTTTATTTTTATGTCCCTAGTTATCTAACAGTTTTTCACATTTAGCATCATGCTTAACCAAAAAAAATATATGGTTTAGTTTCTCTGTGCATATAATAAAAATTTGTATATCTAATAATCAAGCTTCTGCTTTGAAGTAGAATATCTCAGCTGTTTTGAATGCAATTACGCATTATGGATGCACTATAATCTGTTCAAAGCGAAATTCTGATTTGTGGATTTTTATTTCAGTAAGAATTTTGCTTTTGCCCTGATGTTTCTTGCTGCATAAATTTGTCTTCACATCATTACACAAAATTTGTCTTCACATCATTACACAAAAACAATTCTATGTTCAGTGTTAAATTTGTAACTGAATATACCAGAACATTAATAATAATGTTTCACCTTCATCAAAATAAACTTCCAAAAGCTTTTTATTGATTTCATGAATTGCATAAAATGTTTAACAGTTATTATAATTATCTTGTTTTCTATTTGAATCATCTGATGACTCTGATATAATACTGCATCATTTAACTGTTTGCAAAGCTTTTCTGTTATGGAGCCAACCTATTAATAGATCTTTCTTCACTTTTTTGCCCAGGCATAAGAAAACTTGGAATTGAAAATGGGCAAAATTAGTTTAGAAAACAGCCATTTGATTTAAAGTCAAGCTACTCAGAGTGAAAAGTAACTTTACTTTCTGCAGCTGCTTGTGTTAAATTGGCACCTTCAGGCATCATGTTGTTAAAATCACTGATACTCCACAGCAGTTATATGTCTTTGATTTTCATGTGGGCTATGATGTCACCATGTCCTTCATGAGCATGTGGGTGATAAATATTGGCAGATATGTCATGCATGGTACACATTTATCAGCAACATTCTTGAAAAATAGGAATAATTTTTCACCAGACATGCACATCTCTTTTTTAGCTCATTGCTGCTGGATGCATTTAATAAAACAAAAAAGAAGTCAAATAAAATAAACAGATAATTGTAGATTTTTATAATATATTAGGAAGCTGCAGTAGCAAGAGCATTCTGATGTTCTAGGTCATGTGATTCTCCCTCTTCCTGCACCCTTAATCTATGATTTCCCACATTCATCACTAACCTTGCTGACGGTAGGTTGGTGACAAGATGCATCTTGCAGGCTTCGGTAAGCATGTGACAAAACTGGATAGTAAATCAACGGGTAGCAGGAGCAGCAGGTTTAAAAATGCTCCCATTATGGTTTGGGAGAAGGACTTAGCCACTCCTGGTTGCTTGTATCTAAACATTTTTCCCAGCAAGTGTGCTGCATGCTGCTCTTGAAAGGAAGGTCATGCAAATGTCACGTGCTTTCTGACTAGATCACGCCTGTAGCTGGAACTATAAAGAAGAGCAATACAGAACCCTTTTAACTTTATTTTGGTGCAACTAGCAATAGAGATACATTGCTAAAAACTGCAAAATTTGAGACAAATACTAAGTCAAATGGGAAGACAGAGCAATGGACACAATCAGGACTTTCCCTTCCTAACTGGGACCAATGGCCACCCTACATTGTGACATGGCAGGTTCTGACCCCTGCTGACTTCATTCGCCTCATGATAGAAGCATGTGTCACCCATGAACTGGGGCCTTCATAGGAGCATTTGATTCATGCCTGTCTGCATTGCTAGCCTTCAGTTCTGAAGGTACAATGATCCTGATGGATTTGATTCACCATCGGGTCCCTGTGCCTGACATATGGAGGATGCTAAGGAAGCAAGATGAACTTGCAGATGCATCCCAGAGACCAAGAGACATACTAAGTGTCTTCTTCTTTTATTTATAAATTTATTTATTTATTTATTTTTGGCTGTGTTGGGTCTTCATTGCTGTGCACGGGCTCTCTCTAGTTGCGGTGAGCGGGGGCTACTCTTCATTGTGGTGTGTGGGCTTCTCATTGCGGTGGCTTCTCTTGTTGCGGAGCATGGACTCTAAGCAGGCGGGCTTCAGTAGTTGTGGCACGTGGTCTCAGTAGTTGTGGCTCACGGGCTTAGTTGCTCCACAGCATGTGGGATCTTCCAGGACCAGGGCTCAAACTCATGTCCCCTGCATTGGCAGGCTGATTCTTAACCACTGTGCCACCAGGGAAGTCCCTAAGTGTCTTCTAATTACTCTTTTTCATTACTTCACTTCCACTTATTAAATACTTTTGTAATCATAGTACATGAATAGTACTGAATGTAGAGTGTCAGGTTCTAGGGGAAACTTGCTCCAGGTATAATCTAACTCCATGGTCTCCTTGTCTCTTAAATCCCAACAGACACACACACACACACACACACACACACACACACACACACACAGTAGCATGATGACTTTCTGGACATAATTTCCAATAGATTTAATTACCAGAAACTCTTTTCAAATTACATATATAAATATGCACGTATAAACATATATATATATATATATATATATATATATATATTCAAGTAAAGTTAATATGTGCTACAGTAACAAATTCACTCTGAAATCCCACAAAATCAGATGTGGGCTTTGGAGACTATATCTATTTAGGCAATGCAGAACTTTGTCAGTCTTCAAAATGTGTGGACCCCAAGTTTCAAACGTTCACCTGCTTTTCTAGGCAGGATCATGGTTCATACAGCAACCTAATTCCTGTGGAAACTTAGTGGACTCCTGGTCTGTTTTCTGTAAACATAGTCACACTTCTTTTCTAGTCTGCTATGGAAGAATTGCACTGGGCAGAGTTAAACAGGCAAAGAAGATTTTATTCAGGACTATTTCAGTCAGGGAGAGAGACTGGACTCAATTCGGGATACACCAAATCCAGCTGGGGATTTCAAGTCCAGGGGCAGACTGGGAGGGTCCATATTTGGAAAATCACTAAGAGGAACTGGTTAGATATCAAGGGTGGGGAAAGAGGAACTTGATTAGATATCAAGGGTGGAGGGGATTCTTGACGAACTGACTTTGCAGGATTTTTGCTAAAACGGGGCTCAATGGACCAAAGACTAGGTCTAGTTAAAAGGAGGGCTCAGAAGAGCTGAGTAGAGTTTGGTCAATGAGGACATTCTTGTCAGGGCACAGCTCTTGTGTGTACTGTATTTCTTTGCTTTATCATCCCAATGAATATCCCTTTCCCTAATGGAGGCTACTTTGAGGTTTTATTGTATTTTTACCCCTCAGTCTTTTAAAGTCCCATGTTTTACTCTTTGGAGTCTAGAAATAATCAGGTCATCCAACATTCCAAGGACCCCAAATTCTGGACTCATTATTTTCTCTCATCTGTGCTTGCAAATTAGCTAAGTCTTTCTGGCTCAACTGTCTTTCTTGTAATACTCTTTTGAACCCAATTAAAAGCTAGTACACCTTACCTCTTTTCTATTTTTTAAAATGCATCTCCCTTGTTTTAGCTTCTAGAATTAGTTCTCTTGCCATACACTATCCTACGGTTGAGTCAATGTCATGTATTTTAGGTTTTTATTTCCACAGCACTCCAGCTTTGCCCCAAAATTTATAGTATTATAATAGCACTGTGGTATTCCATGTTAGCAGATAAATCCTCAAGTTACACTGGTTTGACACAATGAAACTTTATGTCTTGCCTGCAGTACACATACTATGCAAGTAAGTGAGATGATGCATGGCAGGTTTTGAGGGTCGTCTGTTGAATTAGATTACACCTACGTGGAGCTGCACACATGGGACAAACAGCCATTGTAGCAGCCATGGCAGGAGAGAGGGAACTGGAGTTTCTGATTCTTTTGACCGCTTTAGCCTGGAGCTGATGCTATCACTGCTTGCACATCCTATTGGCCAGAAATAATTACGTGGCCCAGAGAGACTGGACATTGGCGGGGGACTGAGAACTGTTGTGAAGCAAATGGAATAGGTCTATCACACTAGGTTTCAAAAATATTATTCATAAATAAATATATATAAGGGTTCTCTCTTCTGTGTTCTCCCTTTCTTTTGAAATAAGCTTTGTGTACAGGCCAGATTTAATCAGTTGTATGCTATCTATCATATTTTAACATGGGTGGCAGATTGCATCTTCTGAGGATGGCCTCAATAGACTCCCATTGCCATGATGTTGCCCCATCCTCACCCCTCACAAAAGCTTGCCCACCCATACCTAAATATAGGCTGGCCTTAGTGACTCACTTGTCACCAATAGAGGGGGCAGGAACGATGCTGTATGACCTTCAAGAATAGATCAGAGACGCCCCTGTAGCCTCTGCCCATTTCTCTGGAGTCTTAATCTGGATTCTTCCTGCTATGGACTCCATGTTTGTGTCCCTTCAAAATTCATATGTTGAAGCTTAATTCCCACTGTGACAGTATTTAGAGGAGGGGGGCTTTGGGAGGTGATTAGGTTAGAAGGATGGGGAGCTCCTATGAATGGGTTTCATGTCCTTATAAGGAGATGAAGAGACCAGAGTTCCCTGATCTTCATCATGTGAGAACAAAACAAGAAGTAGTCCATCTGCAAAGGAGGAGAAGGATGCCTGCTGGCACCATGATCTTGGACTTTCCAGCCTCCAGAAGTGTGAGAAATGAATGCCTGTTTTTCACGTGGCCCTGTCTTTGGTACTGCTGCTATAAGCAACCTGATCTGACTAAGACGCTTCCTTCTGGAACAATCCTTCTCAGAACCCAGCTGCCATAAGCCACATGGAAAGGCTATGTGCAGGTGATCCAGTCAGCTGTGCTAGCTCAACCCAGCCTTTGAGTCTTCCCAGGCCAGACTCCAGACCAGTAAAAATCCTTCCCGATTATTCTCGCCCCTGGCTGTCCGAGTCACTTCCAAAAGCTTGAGGCTTCCTAGTTGGGACCCCAGACATTGTGGAGAAGAAACAGGCCTTCTCTGCTATGTCCTGTGCAAGTTTCTGACCTACAGAGTCCAGGGACGTAATAAATGGTGGTTATTTATATCACTGAACAGCATCTCTGAAATTGAGATGAGTCTGACATTTAATGGCATCTTACTTTTTTTTTATTTTAACATTTTAACAACTTTGAAGTTAGAATGCATCTTAGATATGATGAAATATGGTAACAAATGAAAATGAGTATAGTCGAGGTGGAAATGTAATGGGAAGCGTTCCTCTATTTTTTGCTTTTCTCCCCATTATATCATAAATGGCATTATAGGGCTTCCCTGGTGGCACAGTGGTTGAGAGTCCGCCTGCCGATGCAGGGGACGCGGGTTCGTGCCCCGGTCCGGGAAGATCCCACATGCCGTGGAGCGGCTGGGCCCGTGAGCCATGGCCGCTGAGTCTGCGCGTCCGGAGACTGTGCTCCGCAACGGGAGAGGCCACAACAGTGAGAGGCCCGCGTACCGCAAAAAAATAAAATAAATAAATAAATAAATGACATTATACAGCTGTATAAATATACATGTATACTACACATACATTTTATCTATATTATGCATTATTAAGCAATGATATATAAATGTACTGGTGAGTCCTTCTAATTCTTTTCATTAAGCTTCCATATTGGAAAAGCCATCCCTGGCCCTTGCTGGTTCCCTTCGACTGTGACCACTCAGACTCACTCCACCCCGAGCTCTGGTTCACTAGCAGCTTCTGTGTGGCCGGGGACATGATCTGCATGACCTGCCATGTGCCTGAGAAAGACAAGGCCTTGCCCACACAGTTAGGCTGCAGGAGGGAGACAGATGGGAAATCAACAAGCACGAAACAATCATGTGGTCACAAGTTTGCCACCAAGAAAAACAAGAGGGGACCCTGAGAAACTGGGATGGAAAGGAGACTTCCTTTTGGGTGGTCAGGGAGGCCTCACTAAGGAAGCCCATGTGGGTTGAAACTTGAAGACCTCTGCCCAGCCAGGGGATGGGGGTCATCCCAGGCTAAAAGAAGAGGGTGAGGGGACGGCTGGAAGCCAGTGTGGCTGCAGCCAGGGAGGGGTTGAGGGTGTGGGCAAGAAGCTAGCCAGGCCATGGGGTGAAATGACACATCTGTGTTTGTAAAGGTCTTTCTGAAGCAACCAAGACGGCCTTCGGTAGGTGAATGGATAAAGTGGCACATCCAGACAATGGGACACTATTCAGAACGAAAAAGAAACAAGTTATCAATCATGAAAAGACATGGAAGAAGGTTAAAGGCATATGACTAAGTGAAAGAAGCCAATCTGAAAAGGCTACATGCTGTACCACGTCAACTATATGACATTCTAGAAAAGGCAGAGCTGTGGAGACAATAAAAAGCTCAGAGGTTGGGGAGGGAGGAACGAATAGGTGGAACACAGAGGATTTAAAGAGGATTTCACGTAGAGTGTGAAAACACTATGATGCTGTAGGAATGGATACACATCAATAAACATTTATCCAAACCCACAAAACGTACAACAGCAAGAGTGAACCCTAATGACAACTATAGACTTTGAGGGATTATGATGTGTCAGTCAGTGCAGGTTCATCGATGATAACAAATGTTCCATCTGGAGGAGGGTGTTAAGAGTGGAGGAGGCTAAGCAGGTGCGGTGGGAACTCTCTGTACCTTTCACTTTTGCTGTGAACCTAAAACTGTTTTCAGAAATTAAGTTGAAAGGAAGGAAGGGAGGGAGGGAGGGAGGGAGGGGCCTTCCCGGTGGCCTAGCAGCCTGAGCAGTGGGAACAAGTAGGGCTCTGGGAGAGCCTTTTTTCATAGCTAGAAATTCTGTGACTTCATTCATTCATGCATTCGATTCTTCATGCCCATCAGAGCCTACGGATACAGAGCCTGATGGCCTTGTACACAGGCCTGAGGACTTTCTGGGACCCACCAGGGCTCCTCAGCCCCACACGCTAGGGCTATTTTTCTCCAGCAGTGTGGCTGGTCCATTTTTGATAGGATATGATGCCTTATCCTGTGGTCAATAACATGAAAATGAACAGTGAGCTCCACCCAGGGATCCCTGGCCTCCTCTGTAATATTGGTCACACACATGACCAGTCTAATGTTTCTGATTATGGAGAAATTTAATTCTGGGTCTTGTACATATCTGCCTTTGTGATGACAATGAGAATCAAGTATTCCAGAGTTTTCTATTTCAAATAAGTTGTCCGTTCTCCTGGGGTGCAGAGATATCAATACATCCTCTGCAAGCTTTCTCTCCTCTTCTGTTGTCCTCTCCTAATTAGACACAAGATAGTGCAGAGGTGTCAGACAGAACTGGCTGTGGAGGGCATGTCCAGTCTCCATTTTCCAAAAGAAAATGCACAAGGCTGAGTCACACATCCCACCTGGCACCTCCTATTCCTATTCACTGGTGCTGTTCCAGCTTGTTGCAAGGTGGGCCAATGCCACAGGAATCACCACTTAGCAGCTGATTGCAATGATCTAGGGTTTCCTGTAGCCGTTCCTGAGGCCCCAGAAGCACCCGAAGAATGCAAACCTCTCAGAGAAGGAGGGTACAAGGGTGGATCATGCAGCGTCCTGGGCTGACCTCGGCTCCAGGGGCTGGACTTGGCTTTGCCCTGTTACAGGGACATTGATGCTGCATTTTGTTTGTAACTCTGAGGTCCCGTCAGGCGTCTGGCAGCCTCCACACCTGGGGAGAGCAGACAAGCTGAATGAATCTTTGCATGCGGTGGAGAGCAGCCAGAGGAAGTAAACAGGGGTCGTTCCCGGCAGCCCGCAGGGCTTGGAGGCTGGATCCCTGACCCTGGGGCGGCATCATGCTCACCTTTGCACCAAGGTTTAGGGCATCAGCCAACCTGGAGAAGGGCCCTTTCCAGGTTATTGAAAGTAATAACACTCATTTCTCTCTAGTCTTCATAAAGACTCTGTATGCTTCCACCACCTCAGCTTCTGAGCTCGGTAAACAGACCATCTGGAAACTGTCTGGCTTTCCTGGTTGTTGCCTGAGCCCTGCCTACCTCTTTCGTACCCTGCTTTGCTGTGAAAGAAGGAGTGCTTGCGGGTGGCTGGTGAAGCGGGTCCAGGGAGATCTTCAACACAGAACAGCCTGCACGGGCCAGGACAGGGGTGTTGGTGGTTCGGAGGTAAGAGCAGGCCCTGCCCCCAGGGTCCCCAGGCTGGTCGGGGACAAGACAACACCACGTGCAAGAGCAGAGTGGAGGTGGGCACACAGCTGGGGGGCGCAGGGGAGGAGGTGGACAGGCCTGCCTCTGCACTGAGACCCTCACCCCTCAGATGCGTGTGTGTGTGTGTGTGCTGAGTGTGCCTGTTTGTGTACGTGCTCCCCTATGCAGGTGGAGACATCTGGGCATGTCTGTGGTCCTATATGCTGGTGTGTATCCATGTTTGCGTGCTCACATGTGTGAGTGTGTCATGGTGTATATGTGTGCCTACACACCTGTGTGCATGGCAGTGTGTGTGCGTGCACTTGTATGTGGTGTGGGACAGTTATACTGAGACCCTGGCTCAACTCCTAGGCTGTTCTGACTTAACTATGAACACAGACACACCAGGCTTCATGGGCTTCCCTTTAGTGACAAACAATAAGGGAGTATTTATTTACTTCTTGAGCAGATGTGGCATAAAGTGGTGTTCTCATTTACACCTGGAAAAGCAGGTTCAAGAAGCAAAGCCCAGGCACCTTGCAAATCTCCATCCCGCACCACCTCTGGCTTCTCAGAGCCTGGAGGTTACCATGTGCTGTGAAAGGCCAGCTGCACGATTCTAGCTCAGGATTAAAGAAATGTTATTAATTGATTCAACACGATTTGCTAGTTTGGAAGCATGACTTCCTTGTGGGGTGCTGGCTTGAAAGGAACCATGAGAGCTCATTGGAACACTGTCTCTGAGGCCAGACTTTGCCCAAATTGGCCCAGGGGGTGTTTGTTCTGACTTGGCTCTAATATCTGTGGGGGAAGACCCCTCGCAGCTCTTCTCATCACAGGGTTTCCTGATGTTCACTCTAAATTACTGTCATCCCTGTGAGCAGTTACCCTCCTGGAATCGTTCCCAGGACTTTTCTCATAGGAGGAAGGAGGAGGGTCTGTGATACCTTTGAGAGGCAGGTGTGGCCACACTCATGCACTCCACAAGGCCATGTCCTTTAGGGCGGTGCTCACATCCTGCCACTTTCACGCACTCTCTCTGAAAGCATGTGCCCCAGAGGGACTAAACGGTGCTGTTTTCAGACCTTCTCTATTCCTAGCAGGCACCTCCTCTTAGCAAGCTCCTGGGATTTTGTGCTTGACTTTCAGGTTGACAGCTGCTCTTGCCAGTGCCCTAGAATGTCATCCTGAATGTTCAGTCTCTGCAGAATGTGAAGGCACCTTTGAGATTTTAGTTAAGAAAGAAGGGATGACAAGCTGGATCCTAAGGTTGTCACGGTTGTATTTTTTATTATCATACTTTTATTTGTGAAATCTACTCACCATGATTTGATGAACAGTGCAGACTATCTTTTTCCTTTCTTTCTTTTCCCTTTTTGGGACTCCAGGCTCAAAGGATCATCAATCTCTCTCTCTCTCTCTCTCTCTCTCTCTCTCTCTCTCTCTCCCCCCTCTCTCTCTCTCTCTCTCTCTCTCTCTCTTTTAAGGCTCATATCCAAATTCAGGTGCCCTGACCTCTACTCTAAGACCCTATTATTGCCTCCTTTTCAATTCTCTTTCTTGGACATTTCTTCATACCCATGGCTTCATTCAACACCCAGTCTCTATCCATTGTGCTCATAACAGATAGCAGAAGAGGGAGAGCCGAGAAAGAACCCTGGGAGTGGCCTGCCTGTGAGAGGGGGAGCAAGTCATGGCGTTGGGAAGGCCGGGGAGGTGGGAGTTATAGCACAAATGGCCCTGGACACAGGTACTTTAGCAAGTCTGGGTGATTGGAAACCTGCAGAGAAAGGTTTTAATCAAGCGATGGTGACAGAAGCCACATGACTTTAGGCAAATGAAGGAATGAGGATAAGATGAGACGTAAATGTTGCCTTTCTTCCCCACCGAAATATTGTGGACAGCACAGTTTCAGACTGAGACCCAAGTTTCTGGATAAGGGAGAGCAGCCATGTGCACTCACCGATGTTACCGTATGCCCTCCCCGGGAGTAATGGTTCCCATAGGATGTAAGATGGCCAAATGAGGACACTGTTACAGCAACATTGGGAGACCATGCTCTGAAAGGATGGGCTCTCTCTCACAGCATGTGCTCTGAATCAGAGACACCTGTATGGAGCCAGCTCCCCACAGCCAGAGCCCTGGGTCTGGGAATTCAGAGGAGGATAGGGCAAGGAGTCCTCTCACCGTGGCCCCTGTGATGCCCTCTCGGAATGTCTGCCCCTGCAATGTGACTTCTGCTGGTTTGAAGTCCTGGACCACGAGTGTTCCATGAATAAGAAATGCAGACGGCCCTCTTCAGGGGAGCTCAGACCCCTGAATTTAGCCGGAGCTTCACACGGGCTGGCGAGGTTGATCCAGACAATAAGGGGGAATTGGGCTGCTGCCTCATGGTGCAGACACGGAGGGTGAAATCTACAGCCCAGACCTCCCCTGGGCACCTTGTGATGTTTTCATCTCCCATGGTAAACCGTAATGGAAAATCACAGAAGAAAGACAGGGCCAGAGAATCAGACCCTCAGGAATGAAGGTGGTTCTGGCTGAGGGCTATGGAACACAGCCTGGGCTTAGAAGAAGATGGTATGAATCAGCCGCAGACCTGGGGCAACTTCAGGGTGTCAATTGTGCTTATTCTCCTTCTAGCTTGTTATGATTATATGTGTGTGTGTGTGAACTCATTTCTTCTTTTTCCGCCTTCCTTCTTTTGTGATTTTATTTATTTATCATTAGTCAATCATTAATCCATTTAGTATTTAGGTAAGAAGATATTCAGGTGGGACTGTGGAAGAATTTGGGGGGTAATTCACATCTCTCAAGGATGGTTTGCATGGTTGTTTCTCAGAGAAGGATGCAATGCTTTGGGGGACTTCATATCTTCCTCTTCTGGGACACAGCGTCTTCATTGGGTGAAGGGTAGTTCTGGTTTCTTAGGTGAAGGCATAAAGCTGTCAGTGGTGTGCATCCAGGTTCATGCGTGGGAAGAAGGGTATGTGTGGACGCTAAGTCATAGGCAGGGAGTGGACTGGGATTAAGTTGCTGTTGTCAGCTTCAAAACTGTCCTCTGTATTCTGTGGGCCACATTTCTCCTGTGTCAGGTGCTTCCTTTCAGGCTCTTTCCAAAGGACAAGAAGCAGCCTGGAGGGCTGGAGGGGGAGAAGGGACTTAGTTCCTTCCTTTCACTCATGGTTCCAGATCTACACTCTGATGCACAGTTGAACCCAGTTTCCAGTTTTCCTTGAAATCTGAGCCCTGTGAGGTCCCTTCCAAGGTTCTGTGGCACCAGCACCATCTGAGATACACTTTCCTTGGAAACCTGGGTCTCAGCTCTGCAGGACTCTCCCCATGCTTTTATGATCCAATAAGGTCAACTTCTTAGCTTTGGTTCCCCAGCCCTGCTGGTTGATTCTGCAGTTACCACCCCTGTGTCCTCTCTGTCCTGCTGCTTTCTCAGCTCTCAGAACTGAGGCAGTCAAGCCCCTGCATTCAATTCCCACACTGAAGATACCTGGCATGCTGCTGGTTTTCCTGACCAAACCTGACTAATCCAATATCCTTGTGAATAAATGTGAAATGAAGGTGATACTCAACTGGAGGATACAGTTGAGAGAAGGTTTCAGTTGGTGATATTACTTCTAATAAAACTCAAAAACAAGGACAGAAGGTTTTTGTTGTTTTTTTAAAAGATGTGAAGAACTGAGCATGTTTACAAAGTGAGGGAGTCAATTCCCTATTGAGAGAGAGAGGGTGACAATAACAAAGAGAGAAGAGAGGATAATTGTTGGATCAAGTCCTAGAAGGCTGAACTCAGCAAAGAGGGGAACAGGAGGGAAGGAGAGGAAGAAGGGTGAGGACAAAAGTGCATTTACAAGTGGGGAGAAGCAAGAGCATTCCTGCCCTTGTTCCGAGAAGTACAAATTAAGGCGGTTTGAGTGAGGCCACTGGGGATGGGGGTAGGGTAGCTGAAGGAAGAGTAACATTTACAGCAGCTGGTGGGAGACACAGTCTGGAAACTCAGAGTTTGGTAGATTAAGGTCGCTGAGCAGCACTCCGGGGAGGGGAGGGGGGGGCCTTCAGATGGTGTGAGTTTCCAGCAGAACAAGCCAGAGCGACAGGAACGCTTTGGAGCGCCAGGTAGGATGTGTCAGGTGTGGTGACCTGGGTGACACAAAGCCCTAATCTACTCAGAGGGCAGGCCGGTGTGTCACACACATTTTCTCTACAACCTTGTCTTACATCAAACCTCCCCCAGCCCATTCTCGCAGCTATGTGAGTTACTGTCATTTTGAGTTTCTCTACTTTGTCATCTCAGCAAGTTCCATTGAGTGGTGAACACGCCCCGAGGGGCACTTCCAGGGTAATTTCCTTCCTCACCTAGTATGGGTCACCATGACTCCCTGTTTTGTAAGAACATTTGTATTTAATGATGCTCAGGGGATCCAAGGTGCTTCACTTCACAGTGAAGAAAGGGTAAAAATAGGGATGCTTTGGAAATGTGTGTATAAATGAGACTCTTTCCCTAAATTAAACCCAGATATATTTCCCGCCTACGTTACACTTTTGTCCCACTATATTTTTAAACTCTCATCCTGTTCCCCTCCCCCCTCCTCTGCCACCCCTGCATTTGTCATTATATATAAGCAAATCCTTAAATGTGAGAAAAGCATTTACCTTGATACTTCAGTGGGTGGATCAGAAGAGATATGAAGAAATCACCCCAAAGTTCTCATTTGAACCTTAGATTTAGGGTTATGTCTAGATTTTTCTGAACACTGACACCTGTTCAGGCATTCATGGGTTTGGTCCTGGACTTGACTTCTCTCTTGCTTCTAGTTCTTGCTGACACTTAAACAGAGGGTAATTTTTTTTTTGCTCTTAGTCGAAGGAACTAAAGGTTGCGATCAGACTATTAGAAGCATCCATGGGAGATCAATTCCTGGTGAGCAGTTCCTGCCATCTAGTTCCCACTGTCACTGGGGACCCAGAGCTCACCGTGTGCCCTGTGCCTGCAGGGAGGGTGTCCTAGGGCAGGTCTTCCACGTGAGAGGGCATTTGTCACCAACCCCTCTCCCAGCCTTGTGACAGCAGAGGCCATGTGTCTGGGTCTGTGTTATCCTTTCAGAAGATCTTCAAGGCTGCCACTCACCTTGGTTCTGGGCTTCTTTTTCATTAGTCCCCGTGTCTTGGTACTTGGTACCTAATAGCTCTGTCTATATTATATTCTTTTCTCATGAGTCATGGTATTCAAAATCCCATGTAGACAGCAAGGGGCAGGATGTGTGTGCTGTAGTGTAACATCTGGGAGTGTGTGTGTGTGTGTGTGTGTGAGAGAGAGAGAGAGAGAGAGAGAGGCAGAGAGAGAGATGGCACCCTGAAATACATCTCGGAAGGCACTGTAGAGGTGAAGGATGCGCACACTCCTCCCCAACACCCTGGGCATCAGCGGGCCTCCTCCTCCTCCAGAGAAAGTGGAGGCAAAGCAAATCATGGCTGTCCAGGCTCTTTGGAAGTGTCCCCTGGTGCCCTGCTGCCTTGCCCAGCTCGCTCTGCAGCTGGCACACTCTGTCAAAACCAAGCTCGACAGTCTTTGCAGGAATGCACAGCATATGCTTTTATGTGGGAGTTTATTTTCCAGCAGATAGGCCTTGGCTCTGTGCCTTTTGGGAGAGAGCTAGGAAACAAAAACCAGCTTTTTTTTTTCTTTTTTTAAAAGTTGCTGGTAAAACGGATTGAGAGAGGCTGCATGACCACTGACTGAAAGCAGAAAGGGAAATTCTCCTTTCCCTGGACCTTCCTGGTGACCCTGAGTCCCAGCTTCAAAGGCAGGGCAGGGGGAACCTGAGCTCATGGCATCTCCCACCACCCCTGCTTTCCCACTGCAGAAGCATGGGGGGGAGGGCAATGTCAGTTATTCAGTGAATACTTAAAATTCCTCTGGGGAGGATAGCTTATTGAGGAAAGGGCATATCCTAAATCAAGTAGATATTTTCAGAGGCCACCGAAGTCTGAACCCAAATGAGGACATGAGACTCGTGTGCAGAAAATAGGGTCAAAGGAGGCTGGAACAGAGGGCTCCTGAAGTGTCCTATTCCAGGTTCACCACCACAACCATGTCTGAAGGGCTCAGAACAGCTAACAGAACTTAACATCAAGGTGCTAAGGGAAAGTAGGGGTTTGAAGTCAGAGAGCAGCCCCACATTCTGCTCAGCCTTTTGGGGTCTGTGCTGCCTTGGACAGGTTATTCCCCTTTCTGATCCTCAGTTTTCATCTGGGGATAAGAAGGCATGCCTGGCAGCTTCGTGATAAACGGAGAATCATAGATAAACATGAGCCCCCATGCTGGCGCCCGAGTTATGGGAGTGGACACTTTGAAATGCGTGGCAGTGCTGATCACATTCCCTCAAATATGATTAGTCATCTTTAAAAAATTTCTTCTCATAAGGTTGACTTTGGGAGATTTATTTTTGAGACTGGAAAGGAGAGGAAACAGGGAGGAACCTGGTCCTGAATTGCTCTAATATTGCTAACAGTGGATGAAGCCACAGGTCAGAAGTCTAAGTAATGGGCTGGAGATGTCCCTCTGCCATTAGATGGGGACGTGGGACACAGCTGGGCCTCCTTTCGCCTTCAGCTACCCTAGGACCGGAGTGAGAGCTTTAATCTAAATGGTCTTTTATTATTGACACTGATTTAGAACAAGGGTGCCTAACCACGGTTGATTTTGCCATCCAGAGGCACTTAGTAATGTCTGGAGACATTTTTCAGTTGTCACAACTGGAGGGTGCTACTGGCATATAGTGGGTAGAGAAAGAGGTTCCAATAAGCAACCTAAAATGCACAGGACAGGCTTCATGACAGAGAATTATCCAACTCCAAATGGCAGTGCCACCAAAGTTGATTAGATGAAGTAAATGAAGTGTGTGTGTGTGTGTGTGTGTGTGTGTGTGTGAAGAAAACTTACTCCAAGGATAGGCATGTCTTAGAAGTTTGGGAACTTATCCTTGACTTAGAAAAAATCTAGAAAATAAAACTTTTGCACATTTTAAAAATAAATATATTTTAGTACACGTTTCAGGATAGTGTCTTATGAAATCTGGACATGCATGGAAGATGCTAAAATTGCAACCAAATGTATCACCTGCTTCAAAGGTAACATGTTGTTTGAAAGAAGAGATAATTTTGTGTTTAGTTTCAAGACTCTTTTCCACTTACCCCGCCTGGTTTTAATCTAGTCTTATTTGCTATCTAACACATCATTATTGAAAACAACTGACATTAAAAAATGTCTGATATGAACTCTTCCCTTCTCCCTCCTCTCCTCCTTGCCTTTTATATCATTGTGTAACTATGTTTGGTATTAATTAAGCTTCATCCAGATGGAAGGGTGGATATCTACTTAGAATTATGCACAGATGCTCCATAAAATCCATCTGGCCAAGAGAAACAGGAAGCTTAGCTGTTCTTTAGGTAAGACATGATTTGCTGTGGATACAAAGAAATGTCCTCTTCTTAAGAGTGCTTAGGTTTAATCAATGAAAATGTCCTGGTCCCTCATTTTTATTCCATTTAACTTATGCCACATTTAGTACACAGTGATCAGCTAAGGATGACAGCCAGGTGTACCAGCAATCCTGCATGATGCAGCTGGCCAGATGCTAAGGGCCAGATGAACAGTTCTCTATCTCTCACTCTTTCTCCTCACTTGGATTTAGTTGTGTCACATTTGTAGAAATAGGAATGATTCCTGGGAAAAATTCAAGGAGACAGATACCATTTTTTTCTTGTGCCTACATTTGGGTCCCCTCCAAAGAGCATATGGACTAAATTGGTAGCTGGACTGTCCTTAGAACCTACCTTAATCTCAGACTAATCCACGACAGCCTGTCTTCTTGCTCATTCCAGAGAATATCAAAGCCCTAGCCAGTCTTTCTAGACCTTTCAGGATTCATTTCCTATTGAATTATTCCATCAATATTGAGTGCCTACAGCGTGGCAGGTGTTGCTTTACATTTTCCACCCTAACCTATTATATCCTCACATATGTGACCTTGATAATTCATTTAACCTCTCCACGTTCCAATTTCCCTCAACTACAAAGACACAGATGACATGGAAAATTATGCATTACTTAATGCACATGTTCCCTCTCACCACACGTGCCATGTCTTTGGGTAATGATGACTTTTCAGAGACCTGCACCAGGCTTATCCTGAGAGTCTGTGAAATTGTATCCCTGGTAGATAAGCACAGTCTATGTGCTGTCACCCTTGGTTATTTTCACCGGTTTTGGCCTCCCAGTGAGTTCAGTTATGTGGGATTGCCTCCCTGAGTACATTATGATCTGCTGGTCTTGACCACTGCCACATAATTTACATAATCATTCCGGAATTTAATTAAAAACTCTGCATTCTAAAAATAATCTATCCCTTTGCTTATTTTTATACCTCTAACATGGCTGCCAAGTTTTTGCTTGGAGTGAAATATGTGTTAAAACTGATATACCGGAATGGTATTAATTATAGCACCCCAAATAGTAACGAAAAGCTGCATTGCAAAAATTACTAGTTAACCACATACAAATAGTGCTTGCTGTCAGCTTTTTATAGCTAAAATTGGGACTAAGCTGGGCGCAATTTGTCTTGAACAGTGACAGTGTTCAGAGCTGCTATAGCCGCCAAGAAACAGTAACGCAAGTATGTTAATCTAAAGACTTGAAAAGTGAGGACCATAAGTGCAGGTCCCCTGGATTTGAGGTCAAGTTTCCTGTGGTCTCTAGAACATACTGCACTTACGTATTTGGAGGATCAAAAAGAAAACACAACTTATAATGCCGCTGGGAGAAGTAGCTGGTTAAAATATTCCAAGCATATTGATATCTTTTCCACTATAAATAACTATGCTGTTTTTTAATTTTATCATTAAGTTATAACAATAGCTGTGGTACAATTAAGTAACGTTTAGATTTTCTCAGCAATCAAGGCTTTTGACCCTGTGTTTTTGTTGGTTTGTTTGTTTATAAGAGAAAAGTTCCTTTGTAAAGAAAGTAAATCAAATTCTGGAAACAAATAATAATTTCTTGGTAGGGACAAAGGAAAGATCAACAGTGAGATTGCAATGCAATAAAAGCTCATTTGAACCAAATCAGTGTTGTCCCTGGAACTTAGGAAACTCCAGTTCTAAAATGAAACTGTCCCCATAATCTAAAAGGTACATAAATTTTAATTTCTTGGTAAAAATGATTGAATAAACAGAGTTCCAATCTGTTTCACAAGCTTGTTCAAATAATATGGGCTTAATTCCTTGCTCTCTCCTTTTTTTATTATAATAATTGACATTTTATTTTATTTTATTTTATTAACCTCTTTATTGGCGTATAATTGTTTTACAACGTTGTGTTAGTTTCTGCTGTATAACAAAGTGAATCAGCTATACATATACATATACTCCCATATCCCCTCCCTCTGGCATCTCCCTCCCACCCTCCCTATCCTACCCCTCTAGGTGGTCACAAAGCACCGAGCTGATCTCTCTTTTAAAAACTGTGGTTGATTTGGCAAGCACACTTCACATGAAACATTAATGGAAAAAGGCTTGAGAGTTTTCCATCAGCCACTAATGAAGATACTTTTTGTAATTTTTTTTACAGATAGTAGCTTTGCCTTTTAAGGGCTATTGGTTTTATTAATCATCCCCAAATTACTAAGCTATCTCATTCCATGCCTAGTAGGAAAACCCTGGTCTTGTATAATCCTTTGCAAACTCCAATGGATGAGTTAAATTAATGGACTCCCTAGCAGAGAAGTGGAGTGTGTACAGTAAGTTTCAGACTCACTGCCTTGATAATCGTTGGCTCATGTTCAAGAGTGAGGAGCTTGGAAAGGTCAAATACCTACTTGACTGACACAGATTTTATTTCTGTGTCATAAGAAAGAAGCACATGAAATTATTTCTTCTGCAAGGAAGTGTATTTTTTTCCCCTACAAAGTAGTTTCCATTCCAGGACCACTGGCCCATTTTCTTTCTTCTGGTACTTCCTACTTCCATATGAACATTTTTGGTCTTTACTATTTTGTGACTTAATAACAATCTCAGGAGGTCATGAAAGGGACCTGGCTTTCACAAAGAAAATGGGTTAAAATGAAGAGAAAACTATCATATCTTCCTTGGGTTCTCTCTGTTCTGTAGATGCAGAGGGAATCTCTTCTAACCTGGAGCTCAAGGACATCCTTGACTTCAGGACCAATGATGTTAACAGTCAGGAGAATTTGAGTAGACTTAAATCTGATTCTGTTCTGATCCCCAGTCTCTGATCTAGTCATATGACTCCTACTGTTTCTCCCATGTCTGTGCCCTCACCTGTTATCATCGTTAAACCTGAATTCTGGATGAGTGTCTCAGATTTTGAAAAAGAGCTGATATGTTGTAAAACTATTGATGAAGCACCTGTCCAAGTTCTTCAAGAACTTAGGGTCTGCAAAGTTCTGCTACTGAACATTATATCCTGTTTGAAGCTCTCAGTCTTTCTGCTTATTTCATGTTCTGTTCCTGGCTGCCTTGAGATTATCCTGAGATTCCTGGAACAAATCTTATACAGCTGGGATCTTCCTTCTCTGATGATGGGCCTATGAGGTAAGTCTATGTCAGTGCTTCTGGAAGGGCATTAACAGGGCTGTCTGAGTCAGAATCATGTGGGATGCCTATTGGAAATTCAGACATTCTTCCCTCCCAACAGCCTTCTTGAATCATAATCTTTGGAGTTATAGTCCTATAATTAGCATTTAAACAAGCTGTTTAGCATGTTGAGATTAGAATGCACACCAGAGTGTGAGCCAGGGATATATATAGAACATTGCATCAGAGAAAAGGGCACACAGGAAAGAGGTATTATGGACCACTGACATGCCCTTGTCCAGAGAGTTTTGAGGGAGTAAGTGAATGTTCTCTTGAGATTAAAAACATAGTAGTTTGAACAATGAAAGTGGAAATACATTATAAAAGGAATATTTGCACATAAATGATTTTGGAGATTTCTATTCGATATAACTCCCAACAGCCACTTGGAGGGTTTGGTTGAAGAGAGCCCATAGAATGTTGGTGGCCATTGGAATCCAAATCTCTCTACACATTTTCAAACAAAATAATCCAGTTCCACAAGAAAAGCAAACAACATTTCTCAAAATGCACCTATAGTATAATTAGGAGACAGGAATACGATAAACTTCACATAAACAGCCAGATTCAGGATGTGTACTCTGGAGCCCATCCTGAGCAAACTATCAGGTAAGAGTTTGTGGAAAAGTGGAGAGGGAAGAGGATTCCTGGGAGGAGAAAGTTCACTTAGGTGGGGAGATAGTGAAAACCACTTCTGAAGGAGAAGTATGGTGTCCGGGAGTGGGGATCTAGGGATGAAGGAAAGAGGGGAGCAAGAGGTGAAGTAAGAGATTTATAGAAACAAAAGAGAAGCAAGGAGTCATATGATATGCCAATGCCTGTCCCCAGCAAAGGGGGTAGGAAGGAAGGGAGGGAGGCAGGGAGGAAGGAAGTACATTTAACTGTACCAGTGGAAGAGTGTGTGCTTGAATCAAGATGCTCAAACTCCATATGCATTTCTACCTTCAACTTTTATTGCTGGTCTGAGAACAATAACAAAAAGATATTTTAAAATAATTGAGAGAAAAAAGTTAGAAAATACAGAAAATAACATAAGAGAACTATAAAAGTAAAATGTTTGTCATATATAATTGAGATTCCAGAGAGGCATTTATGAATGGGGCAGAAACATTATTTGTTCAAAAACTGATAAAACACATCAACCCACAAATTTAAAAATCTCTACAAAAACAACAAAATAAAAAGCAAAACAAAATAAACAAAACAAACAAGCATCTGGATGTACTATGGTCAAAAAAACTCAAAAAAACAAAGATAGGATGTAATAAGCAGCCAGAGGGGGGAAATATAAAAGACACACTACCTTCAAAGGAACAACAGTCAAACTAAACGCTGACTTTCAACAGGAACAGTGGATGCCAGAAGACAATGGAATTCCATCTGTATCTTAAAAGTGCCAAAATAAAAATACCAACCTAGAATTAGCTACCAACTGATCACACCCTTCAAAACTGAAGCAAAATATATGTATATTTGTTCAGAAAAACAAAACAGAGAGAAATAATTACCAGCAGATCTTCACTACAAGAAATTCTAAAGGAAGTTGGTCACAGAGAAGGATACTCATCACAGATGGAAATCTGTAAGTGCAGAAAGAAATGTAGAAGAATGGAAAGAGTGAATTATGTGAGTGAGTATAAATGAATATCGATGGTATAAAACAATAATAATATGTGATAAGATTTAAAATATATTTGTGATTGAAACACATGACAACAATAGCACTAAATGTTCAGAAAATGAATAGACCTCTCTCTGAATTCTTAGCATTATCAGGGAATTAGTAAAAATAATAATTTAAATTAAATTTTATAAGGTCCGGCATGCATATTTTAATTTTGGGGTTATTACTAAAAGAATAGTAAAAGATAATGTAACCAAGAAAAAATAGAGGAAAAACATAAAATATTTGATTGATTCAAAACCAAGAAAGAAAAAAAGAGGGAAAATAACGTATCTACAGTCTGTCTTCAAATAATCCCACGCTGCCTTACAACAGTGTATGTACTTCCATTTTTCCTCTCCTGGAATTCATGCTGATATGCATATTTTTTTTTTACTGTTATGTATGGTATAATCCCCATGATAAATATTATAGTTATTTTTACTTTAAATAATCAGTTATCTCTTTTAGAGATGTAACTAATAAACAAGAAAGAACTCTTTATATTCACCCATGTAATGACCATCCTGATATCTTCATGCCTTTGTGTAGGTCCAAGCTTTCATCACGTGTCATCTTTCCCTTGCTTGAAGGACATCTTTAACATTTCTGTAATGCAAGTTGCCTCATGATGAATTCTTTCAGTTTTTGTATATCTTGAAACAGTCCTTATGTCCCCATAATATTTGAAAGGTATTTTCAAGGAATAAGAATTCTAAGCTGACAATTTTCCTTTAGTACTTGAAAGCTGCTTCTCTCCTGTTGCCTAGTTTACACTGCTTCTGATAGAAAATCTACTGTCATCTCTTACTTTGTTCTTCTGTACCTAAAGTGCCTTTTTTCTCAGGCTGCCTTTAAGATTTACTTCTTGGAACTGTGGGTTTGTAGTTTCCAGCAAATTTGGAAATGTTTTGGCCATTAGTACTTCAAATGAATTTTCAAATGCCCATCCTCTTCTCTGGAGACTCCAGTCAGATGTCTGTTTGAGGACTTAACATAGTCTCACCGTTCATTTATTTTAAAATTCTCCTTTGTACCTGAATTTCATTTTTAATCATTTTTCTGTGTTTAGATTCTCGGTTTTTTCCCCTGCAAAGTCTAATCTTTGCACCACCACCCATTATATTTTTTTATATAATTCCTAGTACTTTTCCTCTCTAGAACTTTGACTTGGGTGTTTCTTTCATAACTTCCATGTCTCTACAACACGCTCAATCCTCCCTGTAGGCTCTTGGACGTGTGGTATAGAGTCTTACCCCTGTTTTGACTCTGTGCTGTTTTTGGCCTACTGACATTTATCCTCACTGAGATCTGTGTTTTCCTACTTCTCTGTAGACTTGGTGGTTTTTGGTTGGATGCCAGATGTGAATTTTACTTTGGGTTATGTATAGTTTTGTATTCCTGTTAGTACTCTCGATCTGTGCTCTTGGAAGCAGTAAAATTAGCCAGAGACAGTGTGATCCTTTCAGAACTTCTTGTAAGCTGACTTGGGTGGGGTCAGGACAGCACTTAGTCTAGTGTTAGTTTCCCCCATTGCTTAGTTGTGACCTTTCTTAGTCTTATAGTGGATGCTCCACACACTGAGATTTTCCACTCTGGCTGGTGGGGAGAGGCACTCTGCCACCAGTACAAGACCTGGGTGTTGTACTCCCCAATCCTACCACATCATTTACCCCTTCTTTCTGGTAGTTTCCTCACATACAGGCTGATCACTGTTCACCTGTGAGCTGATCCTCTGCCCCATGCGCTCCAACCTACCTTGGTTTCCTTGAACTCACAGCCCTCTCTTCAATGTGGGCTCTGCCTGGTACCCTCCCTGTGCTGCAGCCTCAGTGCCTTCTGCGGACAGTAAGCTGAGAGATCACAGGGCTCACCTCAGTGCTCTCTCAGATATTTCTGCCCTTTTGTTGCCTCATGCCCAGTGTCTTAAAAATCATTGTTTATATCCTGTAATAACCTATATGGGAAAAGAATGTGAAAAAGAATCAATATATGTATCTGTATAACTGAATCACTTTGCTGTACACCCAAAACTAATGCAACATTAGAAATCAATTCTACTCCAATACAAAATAAAAATTAAAAATAAACACATTGTTTAATATAGTATGTCAGTCTTTTTTCTCCTTGGACTAGAGAGCCAATCCAGGCCCTATTACTTCATCTAGAATGAAAGCAGAAATCTCACCATAAACAATTCAGAAAATAATGGAAAACCAGGGAAAGTGTTTACAATATATCACTATATCAGAGGAATAGGGTTAATATTCTTCTTATTAGAAAAGCTTTTAGGACTTGTGAAGGCATATTTAGACAGAAAAAGAGACAAAAAACATAGGCAACATTTGTAAATGGTCTTTTTGGGAGAAGCTGAAGTGCAAATGGCCAAAGGGCAAAAAGACAAATGCTCCACCTCAATAATGTTTAAGCAAATAAGATGTACATATAAATGAAATCCTGTTTTTCTCCACCTCAGCTTGGTAATGAGTGTGCTGATACCCACTGTTGATGAACTTGTGAGGAAAGAGGCAACCTTACACGATGCTCAGGAGAGAATGATGTGGTACCATTTTGGTTATATGTGTATTTACAGCCAAATATATATGCATATTTGGTGTTATGTGTATACATATATTTGGTTATAAATATATATATGTGTGTGTGTGTGTGTGTGTGTGTGTGTGTGTGTGTGTGTGTGTGTGTGTGTTTTAAGTTTTAAAATGTGATTTCCCATTGGTCTAATTTTTCCTACTGGAATTTTTCCTAATGAAAAGAAAACCAAGTTCACATTACAAGGATGACTTTAAAATTTTGTTGATAAAAGTCAATATTAAATAAAGTTCTCTTGTCCAAAAGTAGTACATTCAATAAATGAGCTGTGGTTATCGATAAAATAATATACTATGTCACTATAAAAATAAAGATGCCTATATATTTGTTTGATATGGGAAAATTCTCTTAAACAATAATGGGTGAAAAGACCAACATCCAAACAAAATTATAGCATGATCCCCTTTATAAATATGGGTATGTTTGTGTGTGTATATGTATGTGACTGTGTCTGTGTGTAACTCTGTGTGATTGTATATGTGAGTGTGATTGTTCATGGGTGTGAGTATATAGTATATAGCATGTCTAAATGAGTGCATTTGTGTGTACGGGACTGTGATATTTATTGTGTGTGAGAACATGTATGAGAATGTGAGAGTGCGTGTGTTTTATTAGTGTGTGTGTGTTTTATTATTTTTATTCTTTGTCTATATTTTCCAAAATGTTTTTATAATGAGCATGCATTTCTTTTTAATCAGGGATAACCGTGAAGTTCTTCCACAGGGAGAAAATAATGTTAATACACACAGAACACTGCAGCCATAAGGAGACCGAAGCTTAGTAGTTCAGTGGAAATATAACCTTGGAGAGTGATTGGGTTGTCTTGACTCCTAATTTTAAGAAAAAGGGGTGGGTTCCAGGAATGTAAGGTGCACAATGGAACACAGAAAATTAGAGAACAAAAGTTTATGGTGGAAGAAGGAACACAGTTCTTGATCTCAGAGGAAGCAAACAACCTTGCTTGAGCACCTGCCTCCCCATCAGTCTGAGGGCAATCTGGAAGAGTTTGTGTTTTAGATTCACACGTGTTCAATTCAAGACCCTTGCTACAGGGCTGGTGAGCTGTGCACCTCAGTCTGGGTCTCCATGAGATGTGATGAGACAACGTGGATTAAGCACATAGCATGGCACCTGACCTCCAGAAAGCCCTCAGTAATCAGGCACCATCAACACTAGATACGGCATAAGACCCCAGGGATAGACCGTGGCATCAGCAGACTTTCTGTGCCCAGAGTTTTGTATGGTTTCCATCAACAGGACCTCCTGACTTGTACATTACAGTTTCCGTAGGTGGAGGTATGAACATGTGCTCCAGTTGAAAGAATTGGAGCGTGGAATTTATATGCCCCTTCCCAGAGTTTCTGATTCTCTTTCCCCCAAAAGTGTCAGAGCTTGTGGCATCAGGAACACAGAGAACAGAGTCTGAATGACACGTGACCTCGCCTTGATATGCCCTACACACTGCAGCATGACTCTGCACATTTCTGGATTCTCCTGTGTGATGTGGATTCCCTAATCCCCACTTTATTTTTCCATGTTCCTGGCCCATTTAGCCAACCTTTCATTTTATACTGGAGGGGTTTCCTGGCAATTTCATTAGATATTCATATTCCTTCCTGCTTCCCAAACATCTGGATAGCCCAACAGTCATAAATCAGTAAACCAATAGTCGATAAAGTCTTTACCCAGCGGCAGCTCCTGATTTTTTATATAATAGAGGCTTGTTTTGATGGAAAGATAGGAGAGGGGACAGACACTCTTCAAAGCTGCGATTTCATTGTTTTTACCTGGATTGTAGGCTTATCATGGTTGTCTAGGTGCGCTGAGCAGGTTGACTGGGTCTCTCGGTCTCTCTGTCTTACTCCTGTTCTGCTGCTGCCAGCCCTGGTGCACAGCAGGGACAAGACGAAAACAGGTCAGAACACAAACGTGGGCTGTTTAGGGCCCTCCAAAGGAGGGTTATTTGGTGCATCTTGGTACCGTGTCTGTTCAGCAAAAGTCATTGATCTTGTGCAAACGGTGTCTCATTAAGATGGATAAATATGGGCAGAGCTCTCCCTGATGTCCAGAGATCAGCACAATGATGCATCTGTTAGGACCATAACACAGAGTGAGCAGAGCATGGAAGATGCCCAGTAAATATTTGGTATCAGTGTTCAGCTCTTCTATTTTAGGTCACTCCGTTCTGAGCCATGGAGGGAACTGTTACATAAACACCGCCTCATTCATTCCTCCCAGGATCCCTGTGAAGAGTGTGGGCAGTGAACATTGTTATCCCCATCACTCCAGACAGGAGACATGGTGTCAGCCACCTGACATCTTTTATGTTCCAGGGCCACGATGCTCTTTAGGCATACAGCTGGGGAGACCACCTGGGACCTCGGCTTCATCTGCCCAAGGACACCCCCATGCTTCCTGCACTATCTCCCACCCACCTCCCACCACCCATCTGTTCAGGTCACAGGCAGATGAAAAAATCCCAGGCTATCCTTTTAAAATCAGGTGAAAAGTAAGAAGCAGCCCCTCCCAGGCAACACAAACCATGTTGTCAGTCACGTAGGGATTGATTTTTCAAAGACACCATGAAGGTAATCTATAGAGCATGATAAATCAGAGGAAAAAAATTGTTAATAAACAGACACTACAAACTCTTCCAATATTTGGCTTTGGGGAGAACAGCTACCAGCCTTTCAGAGCTGCTCCCCCCCCCCGGAATAGTGCAGAAAGCATTGATGTTTCTTCTCTTGGCAGTGACTTCTATTACTGGACATCTGTTAGAGAGGTTTTCTTCCCCTGTAAGTTTATCTTCGGGAGCAATAAATGCAATGAGATTATGTTAATGTCTTTATTGGATGAGGAAACCTTTCTTAAAAGCTAGAAACTAAATGTTTAATGAACTCTGAGAAGGATGAATAAAAGGCATTTTCTATATCTTCTTCAGGTTATCATTTACTTCTATTTTATTAAAATATTAGAGAAGATTATAATTAATTATTGTAAAATCATTCCAGGCAAAAAATAAAACAAGATGCAGAGAAGACAGGATTGTAATTCACTGGCTGCAATGTAAAAAGGAAACAATAATATTCTCACCCTAAGCTCTGTACACAGAGGTCCGCACATTCAGGATGAGCAAGGCTGCCTAGCAAAGGCTGGGAAGGGGCTGCCCACAGCTGGGGGTGATGGTGACCCCCCCAAACAAGACGGTCTTTTCTGTTTTGAATAAGAGCAGACAGGTGTCACCTGCCATGGGTGGGGAACAAAGGCTGGAGCAGCCCTGGGTGGACCCTCTGCCTGCCCAGTTAATGAGGTCATCACGAGGATGGACAAAACTGTGAGCATTGAGACAAGTTATTGGACAAGGAAATGGGATATTACTCAGCCATAAAAAAAGAACAAAATAATGGCACTTGGAGCAGCACGGATGGACCTAGAGGTTGTCATACTGAGTGAAGTCAGACAGAAAAATACGAATATGTGATATCCCTTATATGTGGTATCTAAAAAAATGATGCAAGTGAACTTATCTACAAAACAGACATAGAGTTACAGATGTAGACAATAAACCTAGAGTTACCAGGGGTAAGGCAGGGGAGGGATAAATTGGAAGAATTAGGATTGACAAATACACACTAATATATATAAAATAGATAGCTAATAAGGACTTACTGTATAGCACAGGGAACTCTACTCAATCCTCTGTAATGGCCTATTAGGGAAAAGAATCTACAAAAGAGTGGATCTATGTATATGTACAACAGATTCACTTTGCTGTACACCTGAGACTAACACAACATTGTAAGTCAACTCGACTCCAGTAAAACTTTTTAAAAAAGAAGGAATAGAAGGTACTCCTCACTGAAATTCCCAAGAACATTATCCCTAAATCAGAGGTGTGGGGAGGAGGGACGCCCATCAGCAGGTGGAGAAGGCTCTTCGCAGGTGCTGCGAATGGTGCCAGAAGTGCTGCTGATGTTTGGGGGTGGGGTGGCGGGTAGGAGACATCCGACCAGCGCCACCTGGTCCTGACCCTCCTTAGGGCGCATGGTGGCGGCGGTGAGCAGGGCAGTGACAGAAATGTACAAGGACAGATCTGGGGTGAGGATTCCTTGTGCCAAGGCTGGCTGGTGAGCCCTAACCTCACCGCCAGTATTGATCAAGGGCCCCTCCGGGCAGACTGTGTGAGCCACGGGGTGACTCATGGGGACAGAAACAGCGCCTTGACTGCAAGGCTGAAGGCTTTAGTCTTTGATCCCTAAGGAGCCGTGTGACCTGGGCAGGTGACCTGATTCATTTGTGAGTCAGGACCCATGTCTGTGACATGGTCCCAAGCCCTGTCATAAGTGCAGTAAGATGTGAACATGCTGATAGCAGGGCCTGGTGGTCATAAGTGCTGGGGAGACGTTTGCTGTTACTGCTGTCATTATAAGTACCTGCTTCTTAAGAGCACACCTGCTGCAGTCCCTGGCTTTGCTTTCTCTGTCCTGTGTGACCTCGGTCAGGTTAACTTCTCTGTGCTTCCTCATCTGTGAAATGGCATGTCTGTGATGTCTTAGTCTGAGACACTATGTCTGTGATGCCCTGTTCTCTCCACCCGCCCGTGAGCAGGGATAATGCAGGCAGTGCAGACAGCCTCCCTCTAGGGCTTTCACTCCCTCGCAAGTTCCCAGAGTGAGACCAGAAAGGATGGGGAAGCGATTTGGACACTGTCACACGTGACTTACCCGCACAGACACTACGCATCAGCAGCAGAAGAAGAAAGTGGCTGGCGGCGCCCAGGCGCTTTCTCCAGCACGCTGAAGCCTCACATTTCCTCCTACATCATCACTCATCACCACGGACCAAGGAGCTCTGGATACATCCATCACCTTCTCTGGGCGAGGCCAGTGAGACCACAGTAACACCGTCCACAATGACTGTTTCCTTCCATCCTAAGTGGGTGACATCTCATTAGAGCAGCCCCGCCATAAGTCCTGTTAATGTGGCTTTGGGGAGTGGAAAAGCAGAGGTCAGCTCTGCCTCAGATCTTTTTATCCACAGTTATCCTTCTATCTTTCTGGCTACACTCAATTTTGTGTGTAAATAGATGTTTTCTCCCCTTTTGTTTTCTTTACTCCAGAAGGAGCTGACATAAGCAGTGTGCTCCTGGTTGATTAACTTCTTTCTTTTTTCTTTTTTTTTTTGCGGTACACAGGCCGCTCACCGTTGTGGCCTCTCCTGCTGCAGAGCAGAGGCTCCAGACGTGCAGGCCCAGAGGCCATGGCTCACGGGCCCAGCCGCTCCGCGGCATGTGGGATCTTCCCGGACCGGGGCACGAACCCGTGTCCCCTGCATCGGCAGGTGGACTCTCAACAACTGTGCCACCAGGGAAGCCCTTAACTTCTTTCTTTTTTGCTCACGAACCTTGATGCCATTCCCCTCTTCCTTCATCACAGATCACCCCACTCAGGTAGGCTTACCACCTCACTTAGGTCAGGCACACAGGGAGGCATCAATAGCGATGATTAGTTATTATAATTTCAACAGAAAGTAATTATGGCAGACCAGAAAGTTGTAGAGAAAGCCAAGAAGATTCAGCAAGCTAAAGTTTATTACTAGGTGTCTTGCATCCTGTTGGGTTGAATATCATGTAGAGAGAGGATACATTTTAATCAGAGGTCCCACCATGGGATTCTGGCTCTGGTTACTTATGAGATACCTGACTTTCTTAGGCTCTGTCCCCTCATTTGAAATGGGAAAGATGGAACCCAGCACCCAGGATCTGACAGGATAAGGAATTCAGTACCTGGGTCAGAGGAGGGTTCACTTGAGGTCATCGACCGGTCACTCCTGTGTTTAGCCAGAGCTCCTGAAAGCCACCTCATTTGGTATCACACCTTTTGGTAAAAATGAAGATTTTTATTTTGATCAGACAATGGACTTTGGGAAACAGAAGCTGTTGACTGCGGCTCCTTTGCTGGCTCTGAAGTGTGGCTCGCGCCTAATAAAAGGCTTTGGAATGTCCGGACAGAAGGAGCTACTCACATCACACCCACATTCAAGTGAGGGTTCCGAAGCGTTTGCAGCCAGAGCCCGCAGAACTTTCCTAGGGGTAACAGAGCGACTGAAGCAATAGAGACGATGACTTGGCTCCTGCCCAGGCAAGGGTTAGCAGATGACTCTGCTGTGACAAAGTGATAAATACTAATTTCTAATTTTCAGATGTTTATGTATATACTGCTCATTTTCTTACAGAATCAAGGATACAATGCATCTTTTGCACAACATTGGGTGTTAACTTAAGACTCTTCTGATTTTTAATTTAAGAGGCTCTCCTGCAGGAGTGATCAAGTTTTGCTGCAAAGTTCTACAGGTAACACTTATGGGTTCCAATTTTACTTAGAAGGATAGCTGGGACTCTTAGAAAATAATTCTTGTGACAGGAAAATTTCCTCACTTTGGTAGAAACTTAGAAGTTGCTATAAAGGTATCTTAAAAGTATTGGGGTGCCACACCAGTAGACTCTGACAGGGTACTGCTGACTTTTTAGAAATGTCATTCACTCATGTATGCATTCAGTATTCATTCCGTGCATACTGTTAGCCAGGCTGTGTCTCCGGCACTGTACTAATACGGAAAATACAAAAGTGAATAAGGAATAGATGTCACCAAAAAGTGTCAAGGTCTAGATGGGAGTGAGAGAAATAAAGCCAGACACCAGTTCTAGAAAGCAAGGGAAATCGGTGTGAGCACTGTGATATCTCAGAGGAGGGATTCTTCTTCCTCCCTACCTCTCCTTTTCTCCATCTCTCTGTAAATGTGGCACAGTCCAGGTAAAAGTTATTTAGAAGCACACATAATATTCTTAAAACATTTCTGAAATCAAAATAAGCATTAACTTATTAAATTAAGCATTAAAATATAAGCGAAATTTCTACTCTGATGGTAAAAGCCCTCATTTTTATTTGATTATCTCTGACAATTCCTTTGAATGAACATCTTCTTAGGTTTTACCTTCCCCTGCATTTTCTCCTCTGTGAGCTACTTACTTTTAGTCATATTTTCCTTTGGATAATTTTGTTTTCCTCCTATATACCTGGATGACGTCTACATATTAAGGATATGTACACCTTCTTGTTTCCATCAGATGTGAACCTTTTCCTCATGTGTTTCTCAAACATGCCAAACTCATCCTACTGTCGGGGTTTGCATTACTATTCCCTCTTCCTAGAAGATGTAGATTGATGGATTCCTCTTTTACTACAAGGGCTATAGAACGATTAGAATCTATGCTGGGGAATTATCCCAGACTGGCCAGCAGGACCTCTTTCAAACTGGAACGTTCCCATCATTCTGGAAGAACCAACAGCTGAGCAGCAGATATGCTGAGGTTGAGATGCCCATGAGGACACAGCTTTGCTTACCTCTTTCCCCCCTCTCTCCTGACCTAGCACAGTACCTGGCCCATGGATAAATGAGTGGACACACACGTTGAACTCTTTCTTCTCTTCCCATCTATTCATCCTCCTGGAGAGCCCCACTGTTCCCCCAGGCAGACTGGATCCTCCCTTGCGAGGCCCCAAGTGTTTATGGAACATACCTCAGTCATAACACAGGATTGCAATCTAGGCATTGATTTATGTTTCCCTATGATACACTCTGAACATAAGGCCGGCACTCCTGTCTTATCCGTGTTTGCTTCACCAGCAAATGTTATAGGACCTGGCATGTTCGATCTCTGGAACAATCACATAAGGAGAAGACTCAGGAGAGGAGCAGGAATGTGCTGAAAACAGACCCCTTGTTCTGCTCCATGACCCAGAAGGTCGTGGTGCAGATGGGCAGCCCTCTGAAGAGGGCTGGTGAGATTTGGGATGAGGATACCTTGTCCTCCATTGAAACATGGGGGGAGGCCACTGAAAGGAGTGACTGAGGATTGCTCTAAGTGAGAGCTTCTGCCAAGAGAAGGGAGAGTTAATCTGACAGACTTGACCCGGTGCCAAAGCAATGGTAGTCATTGGGGTTGGCCATTCTGAGAGTCCCGTACCAGTACATTCACCTTGTGTGGACCCCGTGGAAGACATGGTCATTGCTGAAAGTGAAAATGAAAAGTTCTAACAGCATCATCAAGGCATCCTGACTTTGAATCAGAAAGTCTGGTATTCTAGACTCCTGCCTAGAAAATGAAAGTGAAATAAAAACCCAGAGGGAGTCATTTCCTTCTTATTGTACTACTTTTGGTTTCATCCTAATTTCTGATAAACCTGGTCGACAGTGATTTGAGATACTTCCGCTTTTAATTTCTCCTTTTATTTAAAGATCTCAAAATAAACACTTGAGAAGACAATATTTAAGGGAGCCCTGCTGTCTTTTTGTAAGGGGACAACTCCTTTATTATGAAACATAAATTCACCCTTAAGTTGCATTTTGGATAGTCAAGTACTAATATCTTATATTCTGCTTGAAAATGTTAGATGTTCTTCTGTCCCACAAGGGAAAGGGGCAGTTTTAAACAAAGATTCTTTCTCCTCAAGACCGTTTGGAGGACATCAGTTAGTCAGCTGAGGGGAACCCTAAAATACAGAAAACACCCTACAGCTTTGGCCCTGGAAGCTTCCAGAACATCAGAGGAGGTGCCAGGTGGGAGCAGAAAGCCCTGTGGAAGTGGTCAGCAAGAGATTGGAGCTCAACATGAGGACAAGACAAAAACGATGAGAATGCATGGGTGGTTTGCCTTAGTGACCAGTCTGGGTTCTGAACACCGGGAGGGCTTAGATTCTGCGAGTTTCTCTGAACCACAGTGATTTCTGGAAATGCAGCCTCCCTGGGACCCCCGGGAGGTCTGGCACACTATCGACTGCATTAGTTCTTAGACACTCGGTAGCTTTAGTTCTTATGAGTGTAATTTCTCTTTCTATTTCCTTTTGTAATTGGTTATTGGTAAAAACAGAAGTACAATTGATTTTTGTATGTTTATATGTTATACAGCAATCTTGCTGAACTATTCTGTTCCTCCTTCCCTGGCAAAGAAAAGATTGTGTTTGTGGATAACTATTTTTGGGTCTTGTAACATTGTAGCTATACCTTCCTATTCTTTTAGTTACTATCTTTGATTTTTACACTATGTCTGTCTAACAATAATTAGTTATTTATTATTTCTGCCTTCCTCTTAACACAATGTGGATCTTAGTAGGCATTAACGACCATTGGATACCTCCGTGTTCTTAACACGGTTTGGAGTTTTATTTTTAACTTTTTAACACCAAAGCTTGTTATTAATATTTTATATTAAAATAACTAATTCCATTTACTACATGTTTCATTAATGTTTCTCTTGTATCCCAAACCTTCCCTCAGAGTTATTTTTTTTCTTTTTCTAAAGTTCATCTCTTGGTAGCTAGATGGAAAATACTAAGAGGATAATTATTTTCTTTAGGTGTTTTAGTTATTAGACTTTTGCATTTTGGTGTCTTCTTTGATAAGAACAAAATCTGCTAGGAATTTAATTGTTATTCTGAGATAGATAGTCAATCTTTTCTTTGGCACATTTAAAGATTCTTTATCTTTGGTGTCATGAAGTGTCTTTTAAAAGCATGATTAGTATATATATCATTAATATATATTATATATTAAAATTATATATTATAATAAATTACGTATTTCATGATTATACTGTATAAATGATAAATATATAAATCATATGATTATTGATGATATTTATTGTATATTATTTATGTATTATTGTGTATAATATATATACACTTATATATACTTATATACTCAAAGTTTTGAGATTATGTAAACTATATAATGTACTATATATAACGGTAATATTATTATTACATGTAATAATATATATATACACTCAGAAATCAGAGTACACTCTCAATCTGAAGACCAACGCCTGTCTCCAATCAAGAAGGTGCTCAGCAGGACCATTTTTTTGCAGTTTCCTCTACATGGTCTCCTGGAGCACTTATTATCTGTAGCTGGAATCTTCTCACTCTATCCTCCAGGTCACTTAACTGTAAACACACACACACATAACATACACAGCACATAATCACACACATATTCACTTTCTTGTCTCCAGCCTCTCCATGCTTCATTCTAGGTAAGCTTTTCAGGAATATCTTTTAATTATTATACGTAGTTCTCTCTTTTACTGTAAGATATCTAACTGATTTTGCATTATTTCAATGTGTATGTTTCGTTTTGAATATTTCTAATTAATTTTTTACCTGAGATAATGTAACCGATTTTCCATTATTTCAATGTGTATGTTTCATTTTGAATATTTCTAATTAGTTTTTTACCTGTCTATCTCATCCATTTTATGTCAGTTACGTTTTTCAAAATTTCTCGTTCTTTTAAAAGATGGACTTTTAAAACTACCCTTTGAGCAGTCTGTGTATACTTAAAGACTTAGAATGTTCCAGACATTAATTTTATTTGGAGTGAATTCATTTTCCAGTTGTTGATTTTGTGGGCTGTATTTCTTGGCAGTATATTTTTTCACATGTTTTGATATTTTGGTTTGCAAGGCCGTTTAGAGGGGAAGGTTTGGGGATTGTTTATGCGTCTCTCCCTCCTCGCCGCACCGCTCCTCATCTCTCTCCTGCTTTCTCTCCCCTCACCATCCTCTAGTTCCTTCCTTCTTCCATCTTTCTTTCCCCCTCGCCCCTCCCTTCCTTCTACTTCTTCTGTATTTGAATCCATATGTGTCTTTCAGGTTTCCTCTTCCTCCATTTTACCTATTTCTGTTTTGTGTGTGGAGCAAAAGGTGAGTAGAGAGGAATTTTGACAAGAAATATTTTCCATTGTCATTTAAAGAAGAAAAATGTAAGTTGTATTATCATCATGGCTATTCCTAAAACACTGCTGGAAAGAATATAAGGCTTTTAGAGAAATTTCTTTCCACTAAATACTTCTGAATTTTAAAGACTCTAATTGGGAATTTACACTTTTCTAAGATATGACAAAAAAATATATGACAACTTTGTTTTTTTGTAACATAAAATCCATATCTTACATTAAGTCTAAGTGAAAATTTGAAATTTTTCAGGCCATAAGAAAAAATGCAGGTTTATAAAGTGCCTTGGGGACCCACTGCCCATCCTGACCTAGGTGTTGTTTTGTTTAGTAAACCACACACTTGGTGTTCCAGCAGTACCTCACTGAGTGTGGGTCAGTAGAGGGAACAATTCCGGTGTCTCGGGAGAGCAAGGGCGCTCTCTTGAGTGGCTCCCTGGAGTAGCGAGGTGGAGTTTCTCTCACATGTCCTGGGAGCCCCGGAGGACAGAGCTGAGAGCTTTAAATTGCAGTGCCTGTCCTCATTACAGATGGGAGTGAGGCAGAAGATACCCTGTAGGGAACTGTGATTCCATTCATTTCAGCTGCTGGCAGGAACTGAGGGTCATCCTGACAGAAGTGGGCAGGGCAATGATATGGACAGTACGAGAATACACACCAGGCAATGAGGTGCAGGTCACAGGCGGGGTGCAGGTGCCTGAGGGGCTCTGTGGACTGGATGGGTAGCAGAATGCAGGATTGCATGGCCAGCTCAGGGCTGGTCCTGGGGTCCTCAGCACCTACCCATGGAGCACCGGTGCCTCAAAGGCAGGGAATCTATTAGATTTAATTATCTGCTTCACCACAGGCATTGCTTTTAGTAAAATATTGTAAATCAATAACATATAAACACAAACGAGTTTGGATAATCTTCACCCCAATTCCCACAATACATGTTTATAAATTAAATCTAATAGAAGCTTAAAAACATGCAGGTAAAAAAGGTGAATTGCTATGTATTGTTCTTATAAAAAAATGGAATGATTTTCCCAATTTCTTGAGAAAATCATTTGGTTTTGTCCTTTAATCTATTAATGCTGGGAACAACATTTACAGACTTTCTAATGCGAAATCCTACTTCAATTCTTATAATAAATGCCTTGTATACATATGGATTATCATATTTTAATACACTGCTGGATTCAGTTTGCTAATATTTTATTTAGAGGATATTGTAGCAGTGTTCAGGAATGAGTTTGGCCTGTGATATTTTTTTTTCTTTTGTGTTTGCTTTGTTTCCATGTTCTATTCCTGTTTTGGCTTGAATATCAAGGTATACTGGTCTCGTAGAAGAATTGGGGAATATTTTTCCTTCCTATGCTCTGGGAGAATTTGTTTAAGATTAAAAGTTAGGTAGAACTCTCCTGTAACACCATGTTAGCCTGGAATTTTCTCTATAGGAAAATTTGTGACCACTACTTCAATTTATTCAGTAGTTCTAATGCTATTCAGACTTTTCTCTAGATTCAGTTTGGCCAAGTTATATTTTCCTAAAATTTCTCCATTTTGTTTAAGTTTGCAGATTTGTTGGTATAAAATTGTGTTTTATTTTAATCTGTGTTGTATCTGTAGTTATGGCTACTTTAATTCCTAATATTCTTTATTTTTGACTTCTCTTATTTTCTGGATTAATTTTACTAGATGTTTATCTGTTTTATTAAAGTTTTCAAAAAAATTTCTGGCTCTGTCTACTCTATTGAATATTTATTTATTTGATTTCTTCCCTCTTTATTTTTTTCTTTACACTTACTTTATTTGGGTCTATTTAGCAATTTACTTTCTAACATTTTAAGTTGGACGTTTAACTCATTAACATTTAGAGTTCTTTCTTTTTTAACAAGAGTGTAGAATTAAAATCTTCCCTTTAAGTGTTACCTTATTTGCATATCACAAGTATTAATGGAGTATTTTCATTATCATACATTTCTGAATATTCTAAATGGTCATTATAATTTCATCTTTGACCCATGAGTAATTTAAAAGTGGGTTTTTATTTTTCAAATACGTAGAGATCTTTGACTTTTCTCTTTTTTCCTACTGACCTCTAACTTAATTGCATCATGGTCACACAATATGATCTGTACAATACAAACTATTCGTACACAGTTTGTACAATGTTGAGATTGCTTTATGCCCTGGAGCATGGCTAAGTTTGTAAATGTCTTGTGTGTGCTTCAGATGAATGTGATCCTTTAATTCTTGGATGCAGAATTCTGTAAAGTCCATTAAGACATGCTGGTTAATTATCATATTAGTCAGGGTTTTCCAGAGAAACAGAACCAGTGGGAGGTATATATATATATATATATATATATATATAGAGAGAGAGAGAGAGAGAGAGAGAGAGAGAGAGAGACAGAGAGACAGAGAGACAGAGAGACAGAGAGACAGAGAGACAGAGAGACAGACAGAGAGAGAGAGATTTATTATAGGAATTGGCTCATGCTGTCATGGAGATTGAGAAGTCCCATGGTCTGTGGTCTGCAATTTGGAGGCCCAGGAAAGCCTGTGGTGTAGTTCAGACTGAGCCCAAAGGTCTAAAAACTAGGGAAGCTGATGGTATAATTCCCTGAGTCCAAAGGTCCAAGTGCTAGGAGCTCTGATGTCAAGATGAGGGCAAGAGAAGATGGACATCCCAGGTGAAGAGAAGAGATAATTCTCTCTATTTCCACCTTTTTGTTCTACTCTGGCCCTCACTGGATTGGATGATGTTCACCCACATTAGTGAGGGAGGATCTTCTTTACTGAATCAAATGCTAATCTCTTCCATAAACACCCTCATAGACACGCCCAGAAATAATGTTTTACCAGCTATCTGGGTATCCTTTAGCCCAGTCAAGTTGACATAAAATTAAGAATCACAATTATTTTCTTCAAATCTTCTTAATCTTTGAATATTTTCCCCTTGTGAGCCAATGATAATTGAGAAGGTCTGTTGAAAGATCACATTGTGAGAATAGATTTTCATTTTCTTCCTGTATCTCTATCAATATTTAATTCAAATATTTAGGCAAATTGAAAAGATTCACAGAGTTTTTACATGTCAAATTCTCTTTTTGAATGGATATTTTCAATATCATTTTATAGTGACTCTCTTTGTCTAAAATGCTTTTTGTCTTAAAGTTTATCTTAACTGCTATTGAGACAGGGACCCAAGGTTTCTTTCTTTATTTTATTTATTTAGCATAAGTTTTACCATCATCGTTATATTGTGTAATGACAGTTTTTATTTTTTTCTTAAACATCTTTAATGGAGCATAATTGTTTTACAATGTTGTGTTAGTTTCTGCTGCATAACAAAGTGAATCAGCAATACATGTATATATATATATATATATCTCCATATCTCACCCTCTTGCATCTCCCTCCCACCCTCCCTATCTCACACCTCTGGGTGGTCACAAAGCAGGGAGCTGATCTCCCTGTGCTATGTGGCTGCTATCTATTTTACATCTGGTATGTATACATGTCAATGTCACTCTCTCACTTTGTCCCAGCTTACCCTTCTCCCTCCCCATGTCCTCAAGTCCATTCTCTACATCTGCGTCTTTATTCCTGTCCTGTCCCTAGGTTCATCAGAACCATTTTTTTTTAATTTTAGATTCCATATATATGTGTTAGCATACGGTATTTGTTTTTCTTTTTCTGACTTACTTCACTCTGTATGACAGATTCTAAGTGCTTCCACCTCACTACAAATAACTCAGTTTTGTTTCTTTTTATGGTTGAGTAATATTCCATTGCATATATGTGCCACATCTTCTTTATCCATTCATCTGTTGATGGACACTTAGGTTGCTTCCATGTCCTGTCTATTGTAAATAGAGCTGCAATGAACATTGTGGTACATGACTCTTTTTGAATTATATTTCTCTCAGGGTATATGCCCAAGAGTGAGATTGCTGGGCCGTATGGTAGTTCTATTTTTAGTTTAAGGAACCTCCATACTGTTCTCCATAATGGTGATATTAATTTACATTCCCACTAAAGAGTGCAAGAGGGTTCCCTTTTCTCCACACCCTCTCCAGCATTTATTGTTTCTAGATTTTTTGATGATGGCCATTCTGACTGGTGTGAGATGATATCTCATTGTAGCCTTGATTTGCATTTCTCTGATGATTAATGATGTTGAGCATTCTTTCATGTGTTTGTTCGCAATCTGTATATCTTCTTTGGAGAAATGTCTGTTTAGATCTTCTGCCCAGTTTTGGATTGGGTTGTTTGTTTTTTTAATATTGAGCTGCATGAGCTGCTTGTGTATTTTGGAGATTAATCCTTTGTCAGTTGCTTCATTTTCAAATATTTTCTCCCATTCTGAGGGTTGTCTTTTCATCTTGTTTATGGTTTCCTTTGCTGTGCCAAAGCTTTTAAGTTTCATTAGGTCCCATTTGTATATTTTTGTTTTTATTTCCATTTCTCTAGGAGGTGGGTCAAAAAGATCTTGCTGTGATTTATGTCATAGAGTGCTCTGCCTATGTTTTCCTCTAAGAGGTGTATAGTGTCTGGACTTACATTTAGGTCTTTAATCAGCTTAGAGTTATTTTCATGTATGGTGTTAGGGAGTGTTCTAATTTCATTCTTTTACATGTAGCTGTCCAGTTTTCCCAGCACCACTTATTGAAGGGGCTGTCTTCTCTCCATTGTATATCCTTGCTTCCTTTATCAAAGATAAGGTGACCATATGTGCATGTGTTTATCTCTGGGCTTTCTATCCTGTTCCATTGATCTATATTTCTATGCTTGTGCCAGTACCATACTGTCTTGATTACTGTAGCTTTGTAGTAGTAGAGTCTGAAGTCAGGGAGCCTGATTCCTCGAGCTCCGTTTTTCTTTCTCAAGATTGTTTTGGCTATCCGGGGTCTTTTGTGTTTCCATACAAATTGTGAAAAACTTTTGTTCTAGTTCTGTGAAAAAGGTCATTGGTAGTTTGATAGGGGTTGTATTGAATCTATAGATTGCTTTGGGTAGTATAGTCATTTTCACAATGTTGATTCTTCCAATCCAAGAACATGGTATGTCTCCCCATCTGTTTGTATCATCTTTAATTTCTTTCATCAGTGTCATAGTTTTCTGCATACAGGTCTTTTGTCTCCTTAAGCAGGTTTATTCTTAGGTATTTATTCTCTTTGTTGCATTGGTAAATGGGAGTGTTTCTTTAATGTCTCTTTCAGATTTTTCATCATTAGTGTATAGGAATGCAAGAGATTTCTGTGCATTAATTTTGTATCCTGCTACTTTACCAAATTCATTGATTAGCTCTAGTAGTTTTCTGGTAGCATCTTTAGGATTCTCTATGTATAGTATCATGTCATTTGCAAACAGTGACAGTTTTACTTCTTCTTTTCAGATTTGGATCCGTTTATTTCTTTTTCATCTCTGACTGCTGTGACTAAATCTTCCAAAACTTTGTTGAGTAATAGTGGTGAGAGTAGGCAACCTTGTCTTCTTCCTGACCTTTGTGGAATTGTTTCAGATTTTTACTATTGAGAACGATGTTGGCTCTGGGTTTGTCATATATGGCCTTTGTTATGTTGAGGTAAGTTCCCTCTATACCTACTTTCTGGAGAGTTTTTATCATAAAGGAGTGTTGAATTTTGTCAAAAGTGTTTTCTTCATCTATTGAGATTATCATATGGTTTTTAACCTTCAATTTGTTACTATTGTGTATCACATTGATTGATTTCCATATATTGAAGGATCCTTGCATTCCTGGGATAAACCCCACTTGATCATGGTGTATGATCCTTTTAATGTGCTGTTGGATTCTGTTTGCTATTATTTTGTTGACAATATTTGCATCTGTGTTCATCAGTGATATGGGTCTGTAGTTTTCTTTCTTTGTGACATCTTTGTCTGTTTTTGGTATCAGGATGATGCTGACCTCATAGAATGAGTTTGGGAGTGTTCCTCCCTCTGCTATGTTTTTGAAGAGTTTGAGAAGGATAGATGTTAGCTCTTCTCTAATGTTTGATAGAATTCCCACGTGAAGCCATCTGGTCCTCAGCATTTTTTTTGTTAGAAGATTTTTAATCACAGTTTCAATTTCAGTGCTTGTGATTTATCTGTTTATATTTTCTATTTCTTCCTGGTTCAGTTTCAGAAGGTTGTGCTTTTCTAAGAATTTGTCCATTTCTTCCAGGTTGTCCATTTTTTGGCATAGAGTTGCTTGTAGCAATCTCTCATGGTCCTTTTATTTCTGCAGTGTCACTTGTTACTTCTCCTTTTTCATTTCAAATTTGTTGATTTGGGTTTTCTTCCTATTTTTCTTGATGAATCTGGCTAATAGTTTATCAATTTTGTTTGTCTTCTCAAAGAACCAGCTTTTAGTTTTACTGATATTTGTTATTGTTTCCCTCATTTCTTTTTCATTCATTTCTTATCTGATCTTTATGATTTTGTTCCTTCTGCTAACTTTGGCGATTTTTGTTCTTCTTTCTCTGATTGCTTTAAGTGTAAGTATAGGTTGTTTATTTGAATTTTTTCTTGTTTCTTGAGGTAGGATTGAATTGTTATAAACTTCTCTCTTAGAACTGCTTTTCCTGTATCCCATAGGTTTGGGGCTGTCGTGTTTTCAGTATCATTTATTTCTAGGTATTTATTGATTTCCTCTTTGATTTCTTCAGTGATCTCTTGGTTATTTAGTAGTGTATTGTTTAACCTCCATGTGTTTATATATTTTTACAGTTTTTTTTTTCCTGTAATTGATATATAGTCTCATAGCACTGTGGTCTGAAAAGATACTTAATGCAATTTCAATGTTCTTAAATTTACCAAAGCTTGATTTGTGACCCAAGATATGATCTGTCCTGGAGAATGTTCCATGAACATTTGAGAAGAAATTGTGCTTTGTTGTTTTTGGATGGAGTGTCCTATAAATATCATTTAAGTCCATCTTGTTTAATGTGTCATTTAAAGCTTGTGTTTTCTTATTTATGTTCAATTTTGTTGATCTGTCCATTGGTAAAAGTGGGATGTTAAAGTCCCCTACTATGACTGTGCTATTGTCAATTTCCCCTTTCATGGCTGTTAGCATTTGCCTTATGTATTGAGGTGCTCCTATATCGGGTGCGTAAATATTTACAATTGTCATATCTTCTTCTTGGATTGATCCCTTGATCATTATGTAGTGTCCTTCTTTGTCTCTTGTAATAGTCTTAATTTTAAAGTCTATTCTGTATGATATGAGAATGGCTACTCTAGCTTTCTTTTGATATCCATTTGCATGGAATATCTTTTTCCAGTCCCTCACTTTCAGTTTGTATGTGTCCCTAGGTCTGAAGTGGGTCTCTTGTAGACAGCATATATATGGGTCTTGTGTTTGTATCCATTCAGCCAGTCTATGTCTTTTGGTTGTAGCATTTCATCCATTTACATTTAAGGTAATTATCAATATGTATGTTCCTATTCCCATTTTCTTAATTGTTTTGGGGTTGTTTTTGTACGTCTTTTCCATCTCTTGTGTTTCCTGCTTAACAAATTTCCTTTAGCATTTGTTGTAAAGCTGGTTTGGTGGTGCTGAATTCTCTTCGCTTTTGCTTATCTGTAAAGGTTTTAATTTCTCCGTTGACTCTGAATGAAATCCTTGCTGGGTAGAGTAATCTTGGTTGTAGGTTTTTCCCTTTCATCACTTTAAATAAGTCCTGCCATTCCCTTCTGGCTTGCAGAGTTTCTGCTGAAAGATCAGCTGTTAACCTTATGGGGATTCCCTTGTATGTTATTTGTTGCTTTTCCCCTGCTGCTTTTAACAATTTTTCTTTGTATTTAAATTTTGATAGTTTGATTAATATGTGTCTTGACGTGTTTCTCCTTGGATTTATCCTGTATGTGACTCTCTGCTAGTTGCTTTGCATGGGGTGTTCAGCACTGGAACTTGCTTGTCGTTGAGTGGAGCTGGGTCTTAGCATGGAGGCAGAGGTCTCTGGGAGGGCTCTTGCCAATTGATATTACATGGGGCCAGGAGGTGTCTGGTGGTCCAATGTCCTTAACTCAGCTCTCCCACCTCCGAGGCTCAGGCCTGTCACCCGGCTGGAGCACCAAGACCCTGTCAGCCACACAGTTTTTAATTCTTCTGATTTTCCACAGTTCTATTTCCATATGTGTTTCAGCCCATTGCACAGCTGGCAGTGTTGGAGGGTCTCCTGCAGAGGTGGGGGTTGTTTGTGGCTCACTGCAGGGACAAGGACACTGGCAGCAGAAGTTCTGGGAAGTACTCTTTGGTGTGAGCCCTCCCAGTGTCTTGATTATATAGTTTTTATTTTTGCAATAAATCTTTTCAGCAGCAGTGAGCAGAACCAGGAATATATCAGGTCAACAAAATAATGTCAAACACAGTCCTCTTAAATTCTGACTGGAGCATCAATAAAATAAAATTATAATGATGTAGCAGAAAAGGAAATTAAAGAATTTTCGAGACAAGAGGACAAATAGTCAACTGGCAATCAAATTGGAAAACTGAAGAAAGATGAATATTAAGCCAACTGTGGAGAAAGGTAGCTTAAGATTCATCAAAATGTCTAAGAATTGATGAAACCCTCTGAAAGTGGGAGGTGAAGAGAATGCTGACACAAGGAGACTGGTTGAAGGATGTGTGAAAAGTTGTTGGGTCCCCATAGCCCCTTTCCTATGCCATATACTTGCACCAGCTGCTCATCCCCCACCCTGGCAGAAGTCTGGAATTTTATTCTCTGGGGGGGGTAAAATGCAGTGTCTCTGTATCTGATACACTCGAACATAGTCACAGATGTATTCTTTCAGAAGCAGAAACACTCACGACTGACTCACACAGGAGACGTGAGATTTTCTCCAACAGGCATTCGGAAAAAAGAAAAGAAATATGAGTCTCAACCACTCTCCTTCTACTGACACAGTAAACTCTCACTTACATTGTTTTAAACCACTAATTTTGTTGCAAGTGTTACAGCAGCAATAAGAAACAAATGCAAGTGTGTTCCATGGTGTATTATTTAATGTAGCTTTTTAATTTCCCCAAGAAAGCTGTGATTCAGCTTTTACCTCACAGGAACAGGCATGCCAGAGCATCCCAAGCATGTGAATTAGTGGTGTATTGGTGTAGTGCTGCAGAGACACTGATGCTATGAGGGGACCAACAAAGAAATTAAGCTTTTATTAAAACTTCACAGAGGTATGACATCAGAGTAGCCCCTTTCCAAATCAACTGGATGGAAGGTAGAGGGTGGCAAAGTATGTCCTCTTGGTTCAGACACTATGTCCTCCAGACTTTACCCTTTCACATTTTCTGTGGCTGCCCAGCCTTGTCCACATGTAGCATTTCATGGTCATGAATCCCAATCGGCCAATTTCCCAAAACCCCTTGTAGTCTCTAAACTTCCAAAGGGCAGGTATTATGTCTTATTCAGTGTTACGTTTTGACTGTAGTGAGAATGATAGAATGGATAATCAATAAATATTGGCTGAAGTGAATTTAATTAAGAAGAGTGGAATGGATTGAGGAACTGAAGACCTCTCAGGGGAAGTTGGTAGGGAAACTTAATAATGTTTTGTGTTCACTATAATAAATAATAAGTCATAAGCTAAAGGAAAATAATATTGGCTATGGTCCACTTTTAAAGAACAAATATTCAACAAGTTATATTTATTAGTATTATTGTTTATTTATTATTACAAAATCTCTGCAGACTCTAGGCCACTGGCTCTGCTTCTCTTCAAATTCCAATGTCCACTCTGTTCCCTGTCCCCTTTCCCCTACATAGACCAAATTGTCATTTGAAAAATATTAAAATTGGGCTTCCCTGGTGGCGCAGTGGTTAAGAGTCCGCCTGCCAATGCAGGGGACATAGGTTCGTGGCCTGGTCTGGGAAGATCCCACATGCCCCGGAGCGGCTGGGCCTGTGAGCCATGGCTGCTGAGCCTGCGCGTCTGGAGCTTGTGCTCCGCAATGGGAGAGGCCACAACAGTGAGAGAACTGCGTACTGCAAGAAAAAAAAAGAAAAATATTAAAATTCAAGTTCTTGTGGATTGTGGGAAGTGTGGAGGGAGAAATTTACGTATGCTAGAATTTTTCAAGGAGAAAGTAGTTTTTGTTTGGGAAGTGATATATATAGATACAGATGATATAGATATGATATATGTTCTAGAAGCCTATTTCCTACTTTAATTTTAGGGCAATTCAGAAGGAAAAGTGGAATCTGTAGAGTTCATGATGATGTATCACTAAGGGAATGAAATGAAACAAGAGAGCTGGCATTAGAGCATTAAGGCAAAGTGTCCAATGAAGATTGGGGATGGGGGATATTTGGTGGAAGCTAGAAATAAATTAGAAAACGTCGGAGGTCAGAATCAGGTGAGATGATGTGCAGAACTAACTGGGGTCAAGACAAGTGTTTGGTCCAAAATTAGGTGGACAACAAGACCTGGGAACCATGCTGGGGACAGAAGCTCCTGGCCTAGCAAGACGGGGGATGTCCAGGAGCGCTGTGAGGGGACTCAGGAAGTGGGGCCAGTGATGCAACAGATGCCCCTCTCTGCTCTGCTCCATGCTGTTCATGTCTCCTGGGAAGTAGGGGTTAATTTCCACAAGCTTAACCTTGACTCTGATAAAGAAGAGTGAGGAGATACCTGGGAGTACCTGGTGAGGTGACAAGTTTGGGACAGGAGACAGATGTACTGGTAGAAGGTCAGGCAGCAGTGGACAAAGGTCGTGGGATGGGCGTGGCCATGTGGAGAAGGCTTGCAAAGCTCATCTTGGAGACCTGCTTAATCAAAAAGTGTGAACCACCCTATGCTGACATTTTTTAGCACAATAAAGATCTCCGTAACAAGCAAACAAAATGTTAAAAATAAGCAGAAAGTTTCCTGGACATATTTGAACATAAGCAACAAGAAGTCATTTAACTAAGACAGAGAGCAAGAAGCAAATAACAAAGTTCTTAATGCAGACTTAAAATAAAATGAATGTTTTAAGGTATCCTTTTTTCTGTAAAACTTTTGGACATTGAATTCCAACTAATAGAGCAGAAAGAACAAAAAGAGTATGGTAAAATAAAACAGATCTCAGGTACCTAAAAATATCTTTGAATAAAATAAGCAGAACGTCTCTGAAGAGAAGTCAGTGTCAGCAGTATTTACAAGTTGGCACTTATGAGCTCTTTAATAGGAACATTTCTGTGCTGGTTCAGCATTCATTACTATGGTTCCATGGAAGGCGACATAAATAATTGTATCAGACCTGAAAATATTTTGCTTTTGTAGATGTCTACTCATTTTGAAATTAACATATAGCAAATGAAGGCAATTTGTATTAATGCATGCTCTGCCCATAATTTATTTTTGTCAGCTCTTTCTAGAATTAAATGTTCTTAGCAAATTTGTCATCGTAGCATAAGCATTGTAAGAGGCAATTCGAAACTACAGTGATTGGAAACCAGATATATTTTAATCATCAAATTTTAGTTTGCATAGCTGAAATCAGGGACATGAAGCCCTATCCCTTAGCCTTCTCCAGCTCCTTTTCTATTTTTCTATATCGTGAAAGGAACTGAATTATCGGTTCTTGTTCTGCATGCAATAGCCCAAAGGACAGAGTTTTTCTTTTCAATATGCAATGCTGTTGACAATTGATGCTTCTTTGCCTATGCTCTTGGTCACTTGGACCAGTTATCTCCATGCACAATGCATAAGTGGGGACTTTGTAATATCCTTGTTTGTCTTCCACTGTGGGAATCTTACCATTATTCTGAACTGAATGCTTGAGTCAAAGCTAGGACTGACATTTAATTTTGTACTTCATTTAAAGAGCACCTGTTAAACAAACTTGTAGTGGAAATAATATTTCAAGAAAATACTCAGAGCACTTAGATGAACACTGTTTTCAAGCACCTTCAAGTGTCTAGAAGCATCTATTGACTTGTAAACACTTGGCATTCTAATTGGAAGTTACTCTTCTTTCTTTATTAAGTAGTTTCCTTATGAACCCCTTTAAGATGCATGGTTTCAAGAGTGGCTCTGTTTAATATCTGCACCTATGAAAGTAACAAAATAAGGCTCCATGAGAATATTTTAAAATTCAACTTCCAACTAGATAAAATGGGGGCTATCTGATTAATGTATATATGTATTAATTCACTCTGTAAATACCTATATGTTGAGGAACTGCTCTGTGCCAGGCACTTGGGCACATGGGGAGGGAAACCTTTATCACCTCCACCTTTATCTGACTTGCAGTAATTCAGGTGTAACGTGTGAAGGTTCCAGTGGAGATGCAAAGATGCAAGTATGAAGCTTTATCTTCCTTCCTCAAGGAGGCCATGATAAATGAGAAGAGTGAAACACGTTTGTACAAATAGTTAAAATATGAGCTTTGCTTTATGTTTTGCAAATACCCCTCTAATACTATTTCCAACTAACTAGCAGTTCTTCTGGTCCTTCCCCATCCTGTTGAAGTGGGTACCATTAATATTCTCAGTTTCAAGAGAGTTTAAGGAACATGATGCTAGAAGGGAGCAGGGCCAACACATGTCCTCCTGACCTTCACACAAGGCTGTCTGTCTTCATGGAATAAATGGTGATTGCAGAGATGTTCAAGCTCTCTTCTCTCAGGACCCCTTGCTCCCTTAACTTTTACTGAGGGCTCTCTAAATTCAGCTGTGCAAATAAAACTAATGTAAACTTTGCCAAGAAAATACTCATGACCAAAGTGATTTAGATTTTAACTACTACTGCTGAGAATTGCTGCTTACAATATTAGTAAAACTGTGACCTTTATAAAATATTTATTTATGCAGTTTAAAATGGCAAAGTAAAACCATTACACATTAACAGACATAATATGGTTTTGTCAAAAATAACTATATTTACTAAAACAACCAAAAATTAGTGAGAAGATGGAATTGTTTTACATTTTTACAAATTTTTTATTGTCCAGCTTAATAGAAGACAGCTGGATTCTCAAGCTGCTTCTGTATTTAATCTACTGAGATGCCACAAATCATGTAGCCTCTAAACATTTCCACTACACACTTGTGAAAGAATGAGCTTTTTAAAGGCAAATAGCACCTTAGTATTATTAAGTTGTTGTTATTAAGGAAATGGTTTCGACTTTGCAGATCCCTCAGAGGTCTCAGAACGGGTTCCCAGGCCATGCTTTGAGAACCATTCACTTACTGATTGCTACCATGCATTCTTGGTTCCATTGCTACCAAGAGAGACATCAAAAGTCTCAAAAGCAGTGAAAGAAGATTGCCATGGGATTTAATTTTTTTCCAACTCTTTTATTAAAAATTTTTCAAACAGTGAAATTGACTGGATTTTGTCATGCATGCCCATCTACCCGCCACCCAGGTTCTACCATTAACATTTTACTATTCTTACTTTTTCACACATGCGGACATCAATCCATCCTTCCCTCCATCCATCAAACTATTTTCTTTCTGATGCATTGCAAAACATATTGCAGACATCAGCACACTTCCCACTAAAAACTTCAGCATCTATAGGATTAACTCAATATTTGCATACATGTTTTTTATGTAAATCTTACCGATAATGAAATGCACAAGTCTTCAGCGTACATTCACTTAGTTTTGGTAAACACATGTACCTCTGTAACCCAAACCCCTGTGAAGATACAGAACATAACCCCAGAAAGCCCTAATGTTGCTTCTCAGTCAATTCGCATCTACATTCCCACAGGTGTAACCACTATTCTGATTTTTTCTACCATCGATTAGTTTTGCCTGCCATAGAACTTCATAGAGCACGTACCCTTTCATAAGACTTCTTTCACTTTACATGATGTTGTTTACAATCAATCCATGTTATTCATGTATTACTAGTTTGTTCCTATTTTTGCTCAGTATAATTCCATAGTAGGAGAATATAATTCCATTGTATAAGTGCACCAGAATTTTTTTTCCCTTTTTTTACTGATGGCCACTTACACTATGTCCAGTTTTCATCTATTTTGAGTAGGGCTGCTATGAACATGCTTTGCACAAATGAGTTTGTGCACACATACCCTCATTTCCCTTTGGTAAGTGCCCAGGTATGCAATGGCTGAGAATGTTTCGTGTGTAAGAAAACTGCCAGAGCTTTTCTAAAGCGGCCGTACCATTTTCCCACCAATAATGTATGAGAGTTTCGGTTGTTCCAAGTCCCCACCAACGTTTGCTGTTTGGGGTCTTTTAAAAATGTTTGACATTTTAGTGAGTGTGCAGTGGTCTCATTGTAGTTTTAATTTGCAGTTTTCTGGTGACTGATGATGTTGAAGACTTTGCATGCACTTTTGGTCATTTACTTGGGGTATTTCTGATTTGCTTTTTCCTGGGGGAAGCTGAGAAGTCTTCATGGAAGAGATGGAAGAGGCTTCCACATGGGAAACCAACCAGGAAGACATCATGGTAGATTAAAAAAAAAAAAAAGGCAGAAATTGTAAACGACCAGGAATGTCCAAGGAACAGAGAGGAATTTGGATTTGGCTGGAGAGTCAGGCTGTATATTCCTTACAAGGGAGTCATGCGAAGGACCCTGAAGTATGATTGGCGATATATGCAAGGTCATCAAGTATGTTAAATGGGGATATTCAGAAGCTTAAGTTTATTTGGTAATTCAGAGTTAATAAAAATTTTGAGCAGAAGAATTAGACGACTGGATTTTTCTGTGCATAAAATAGGTGGAGGGGAGAAAGAATAATGTCCAGTGGCCAGTTAAGAGATTAGTGGAACACTAATAAACAAGGAAAACCATGAAAATAAGGGAGGTGAGTCAGGAGGTGAGTCAGAATCAGAGACAGACTTGTGTTAGGTGGTAGCATCAGGAATGGAAGGGAAGCAGTGGGTGCAGGGCATCGGAGGACAGTCCATGACTGTTAAAAATGATTAAAGGACACAATTTTAGTGATGCAAACAATCTTTTTCAACACTTCATGCAGCAGAAGTCTCCTTTCAGAGAACTGAAAAATGGGGCTGAAGGCAGGAAGCTGTTATAGGATGAAGAATAAAGAACAAGGAAGAGAAAAATAGAATACCTGATTGGCTGGGGCCACATGGTCAATCTTATTTGGGGTGAGAAAGCCCAGAGTTGGCTTGCGTTTGGGGATTGGCTGACAGGATGCACTGTGCTTCTGGTCAAGCAGAGCATTTACAGGGACAGGAAAGTTACCTAATCTTTGTTTTGCTGATGTGGCACCCCAGGCAGGAGTAACTCCATATTGGGTCTAGAAATTTATTTCAACATGACAGTGGGTCAGGGCACCAGAAGAAGACTTCATGACACTCTTAATGAGATGTTTGGGGCAAAGAAAAGGACGTCCCAGAAGTGAATCTGCGGCTTCCAGCCAGATTGACAGGAACGATAATGGTATCATTGCCATAAATAAATAAGCATACTTGTTCAAAGCAGAAGACCTGATTGAAAGCCAGCTCTCATTTCTGGGTGACTGACCATGGGAAAGTTATTCAACCTAAGAAGACCACAATTTATTCATTATAAAATGAACACAGTGAGATCACCTACTTCATATTGCTATGGGGATTACTTCACTTAATCTATTCATTCCTTTGATAAGTATTTATACTCCTGAAATGCAGAGAAGAATGAGTAATACACTGTAAACACTCAGTAAATATTAAGTCTCATAATAATACATAGGAAACTGAGACTTGTTGTTGAGCGGGGGAATTCACTTATACACATTCTACATTTGAATTACACTTTAACCTTGATGAGGCACTTTTGCCTGTGTTATTCCATCTAATCCTATTCCCTGGGATCTGGGTATTGTTATCCCAATTTAACTCACCTATAGTAGAAGAAAGAGATGAAGTGAGAATCATCTGAAACCATGACCCAGAGGAAGCTCAGCTGGGGAGGGGGAATCATGAAGAGAAGATGTGGATGGAACATGGAGAGGTCTGGATCTGGACAGAGATGTCCAGGATAGGAGGCACACATAATGTCCAGACTCAGACATGGGGCCTCTTGTTAATTAGAATAACCATTCCAGCCCCCCATGCTTGATTCCCCAAGCAGGATTCACTTTCTCTCCATTAAGGACCGAGGATTTCTTCTTTCCCGTGTCGATGCCCCTTTTTGAGTTCTCCTGCTTCCTTCTGCCAAGACTGAAATGGGACACATTGACTCTCCTATGAAGACAGATGTTCCTACAGGTGAGATCTTGACCACATGGTTCTAACTAACAAAGTAACCAGATAATCCACCAAGTCTGGATGGGTTAGCATCATTACCCTACCGGGCAATAGACTTAAAACTACCAAACAAAAGAAAGTTTTATTCAATATGGGAGAACCTCTGTACATAAAAGAAGCTTAAGTAATCCCCTTGGATTGTGTATAAGACTTGAATTAAAACAGGACTTCTCAGAAAAATAAATAAATCGCCTTCAAAACCATAGTTCAGAACATAAAAAAATAGAACCATGAAGAGGGGTAACCACTGATGATGCCTCAAATGTCCTGTTTATTATAAATGGTTTCTGAGAGCAGAATGTTTTCTACAACTCAATGTCATGGTCTGAAATGGAATTCTCTGAAAAACAAGCCAGTTAGCGTTTATCTGGAGATATTGACTGAGATATATATGATATTTATTTGGCAGTCCAATCTCTATACATCTGTCAAGGAGGGATTTTTGTACTTACCTCTTCAGATAAAAATAACTTTTGACCACAATTTGGGAGACCGCAGTCTCCATCATTATTTTCTAGGTGACAGTGACCTTGCTTGACCTTCTGCCCTGCAGAGCAAGATGATTCTCCAGGAACCACGTGATCTTTCTTCTCTCATTCGGTTTCTGAGTCTTGTAATTAGCAGAATAATGATCCAGACATAGATTGTGTGATCTTCCACCTTCCATGCAAATAAAATATAATGTGTAGGGTTTTTTTTTTTTTTTCAGTAAGCTAGACTTGCCAAATAGAGGTGGCTTCACCACTTAGGATTCTGTAAAGAGAAACTGGCCTCAAGTTCAAAGAGAAAGTATCTTTAAATGTATTGTATCGTAAAGGGCTAGTCCAGGCATATCTCCTGGAGGTAACAGAGGATAAAGAGCCAAGTGGAATCCAAAGGTTGTTTTCAACTATTTACGTACATCGTGTCTGCTAACATCCTACTCTGCAGAGCAGCTGGATGACCATAATCAAGGGGTAAGGAAATTAATGAAATAAACTATGCCTCTTTTTTTTTTACATCTTTATTAGACTATAATTGCTTTACAATTGTGTGTTAGTTTCTGCTTTATAACAAAGTGAATCAGTTATACATATGTTCCCATATCTCTTCCCTCCTGTGTCTCCCTCCCTCGCACCTGCCCTATTCCACCCCTCCAGGCTGTCACAAAGCACCGAGCTGATCTCCCTGTGCTATGCGGCTGCTTCCCACTAGCTATCTACCTTACATTTGGTAGTGTATATATGTCCATGCCTCTCTCTCGCTTTGTCACAGCTTACCCTTCCCCCTCTCCATATCGTCAAGTCCATTCTCTAGTAGGTCTGTGTCTTTATTCCTGTCTTACCCCTAGGTTCTTCATGACAGTTTTTTTTCTTAAATTCCATATATATGTGTTAGCATACAGTATTTGTCTTTCTATTTCTGACTTACTTCATTCTGTATGACAGACTCTAGGTCTATCCACCTCATCAAATGAAATAGCTCAATTTCATTTCTTTTTATGGCTGAGTATTATTCCATTGTATATATGTGCTACTTCTTCATCCATTCATCCGATGATGGACACTTAGGTTGTTTCCATCTCTGGGCTATTGTAAATAGAGCTGCAATGAACATTTTGGTACATGACTCTTTTTGAATTATGGTTTACTCAGGGTATATGCCCAATAGTGGGATTGCTGGGTCATATGGTAGTTCTATTTGTAGTTTTTTAAGGACCCTCCGTACCGTTCTCCATAGTGGCTGTACCAATTCAAATTCCCACCAGCAGTGCAAGAGTGTTCCTTTTCTCCACACCCTCTCCAGCATTTATTGTTTCTAGATTTTTTGATGATGGATATTTTGACTGGTGTGAGATGATATATCTTTGTAGTTTTGATTTTCATTTCTCTAAAGATTAATGATGTTGAACATTCTTTCATGTGTTTGTTGGCAGTCTGTATAACTTCTTTGGAGAAATGTCTATTTAGGTCTTCTGCCCAATTTTGGATTGGGTTGTTTGTTTTTTTGTTATTGAGCTGCATGAGCTGCTTATAAATTTTGGAGATTAATCCTTTGTCAGTTGCTTCATTTGCAAATATTCTCTCCCATTCTGAGGGTTGCCTTTTCATCTTGTTTATGGTTTCCTTTGTTGTGCAAAAGTTTTGAAGTTTCATTATGTCCCATTTGTTTTTTTTTGTTTTTATTTCCATTTCTTTAGGAGGTGGGTCAGAAAGGATCTTGCTGTGATTTATGTCATAGAGTGTTCTGCCTATGTTTTCCTCTAAGAGTTTCATAGTTTCTGGCCTTAATTTAGGTCTTTAATCCATTTTGAGCTTATTTTTGTGTATGGTGTTAGGGAGTGATCTAATCTCATACTTTTACATGTAGCTGTCCAGTTTTCCCAGCACCACTTATTGAAGAGGCTATCCTTTCTCCACTGTACATTCCTGCCTCCTTTATCAAAGATAAGGTAACCATATGTGCGTGGGTTTATCTCTGGGCTTTCTATCCTGTTCCATTGATCTATCTTTCTGGTTTTGTGCCAGTACCATACTGTCTTGATTACTGTAGCTTTGTAGTATAGTCTGAAGTCAGGGCGCCTGATTCCTCCAGCTCCTTTTTTTCGTTCTCAAGATTGCTTTGGCTATTCGGGGTCTTTTGTGTTTCCATACAAATTGTGAATTTTTTTGGTCTAGTTCTGTGAAAAATTTCAGTGGTAGTTTGATAGGGATTGCATTGAATCTATAGATTACTTTGGGTAGTAGAGTCATTTTCACAATGTTGATTCTTCCAATCCAAGAAAGTGGTATGTCTTTCCATCTATTTGTATCCTCTTTAATTTCTTTCATCAGTGTCTTATAATTTTCTGCATACAGGTCTTTTGTCTCCTTAGGTAGGTTTATTCCTAGATATTTTATTCTTTTTTGTTGCAATGGTAAATGGGAGTGTTTTCTTGATTTTACTTTCAGATTTTTCATCATTAGTGTATAGGAATGCAAGAGATTTCTGTGCATTAATTCTGTATCCTGTTACTTTACCAAATTCATTGATTAGCTCTAGTAGTTTCCTGGTAGCACCTTTAGGATTCTCTATGTATAGTATCTTGTCATCTGCAAACAGTGACAGCTTTACTTTTTCTTTTCTGATTTGGATTCCATTTATTTCCTTTTCTTCTTGATTTCTGTGGCTAAAACTTCCAAAATTATGTTGAATAAGAGTGGGCAACCTTGTCTTGTTCCTGATCTTAGTGGAAATGCTTTCAGTTTTTCACCATTGAGGACGATGTTGGCTGTGGGTTTGTCATATATGGCCTTTATTATGTTGAGGAAAGTTCCCTCTATGCCTACTTTCTGAAGGGTTTTTATCATAAATGGGTGTTGAATTTTGTCGAAAGCTTTCTCTGCATCTATTCAGATGATCATATGTTTTCCTCCTTCAATTAGTTAATATGGTTTATCACATTGATTGATTTTCTTATATTGAAGAATGCTTGCATTCCTGGAATATACCCCACTTGATCATGGTGTATGATCCTTTTAATGTGCTGTTGGATTCTGTTTGCTAGTATTTTGTTGACAATATTTGCATCTATGTTCATCAGTGATATTGGCCTGTAGTTTTGTTTCTTTGTGACATCCTTGTCTGGCTTTGGTATCAAGGTGATGGTGGCCTCGTAGTATGAGTTTGGGAGTGTTCCTCCCTCTCCTATATTTTGGAAGAGTTTGGGAAGGATAGGTGTTAGTTCTTCTCTAAATGTTTGATAGAATTCGCCTGTGAAGCCATCTGGTCCTGGGCTGTTGTTTGTTGGAAGATTTTTAATCACAGTTTCAATTTCAGTGCTTGTGATTTGTCTGTTCATATTTTCTATTTCTTCTGGATTCAGTCTTGGCACGTTGTGTATTTCTAAGAATTTGTCCATTTCTTCCAGGTTGTCCATTTTATTGACATAGAGTTGCTTGTAGTAATCTCTCACGATCTTTTGTATTTCTGCAGTGTCAGTTGTTACTTCTTTTTCATTTCTAATTCTATTGATTTGAGTCTTCTCCCTTTCTTTCTTGATGAGTCTGGCTAATGGTTTATCAATTTTGTTTATCTTCTCAAAGAACCAGCTTTTAGTTTTATTGATCTTTGCTATCATTTCCTTCATTTCTTTTTCATTTATTTCTGATCTGATTTTTATGATTTCTTTCCTTCTGCTAACTTTGGGGTTTTTTTTTGTTCTTCTTTCTCTAATTGCTTTAGGTGCAAGGTTAAGTTGTTTATTCGGGATGTTTCCTGTTTCTTAAGGTAGGATTGTATTGCTATAAACTTTCCTCTTAGAACTGCTTTTGTTGCATCCCATAGGTTTTGGGTCGTCGTGACTCCATTGTCATTTGTTTCTAGGTATGTTTTTATTTCCTTTTTGATTTCTTCAGTGATCACTTCGTTATTAAGTAGTGTATTGTTTAGCCTCCATGTGTTTGTATTTTTTACAGATCTTTTCCTATAAATGATATCTAGTCTCATAGCGTTGTGGTCGGAAAAGATACTTGATACAATTTCAATTTTCTTAAATTTACCAAGGCTTGATTTGTGACTCAATATATGATCTATCCTGGAGAATATTCCATGAGCACTTGAGAAAAATGTCTATTCTGTTGTTTTTGGATGGAATGTCCTATAAATATCAATTAAGTCCATCTTGTTTAATGTATCATTTAAAGCTTGTTTTTCCTTATTTATTTTCATTTTGGATGATCTGTCCATTGGTGAAAGTGGGGTGTTAAAGTCCACTACTATGAATGTGTTACTGCCAATTTCCCCTTTTATGGCTGTTAGTATTTGCCTTATGTATTGAGGTGCTCCTACGTTGGGTGCATAAATATTTACAATTGTTATATCTTCTTCTTGGATTGATTCCTTGATCATTATGTAGTGTCCTTCTTTGTCTCTTTTAATAGTCTTCATTTTAAAGTCTATTTTGTCTGATATGAGAATTGCTACTCCAGCTTTCTTTTGGTTTCCATTAGCATGGAATAACTTTTTCCATCCCCTTACTTTCAGTCTGTATGTGTCTCTAGGTCTGAAGTGGGTCTCTTGTAGACAGCCTATATATGGGTCTTGTTTTAGTTTCCATTCAGCCAATCTGTGTCTTTTGGTGGTAACATTTAGTCCATTTACATTTAAGGTAATTATCGATATGTATGTTCCTATTCCCATTTTCTTAATTGTTTTGTGTTCGTTATTGTAAGTCTTTTCCTTCTCTTGTGTTTCTTGCCTAGAGAAGTTCCTTTAGCATTTGTTGTAAAGCTGGTTTGGTGATGCTGAACTCTCTCAGCTTTTCCTTGTCTGTAAAGGTTTTAATTTCTCCATCAAATCTGAATGAGATCCTTGCTGGGTAATCTTGGTTGCAAGTTTTTCTCCTTCATCACTTTAAATATGTCCTGCCAGTCCCTTCTGGCTTGCAGAGTTTCTGCTGAATGATCAGTGGTTAACCTTATGGGGATTCCCTTGTGTGTTATTTGTTGTTTTTCCCTTGCTGCTTTTAATATGTTTTCTTTATATTTAATTTTTGACAGTTTGATTAATATGTGTCTTGCTGTATTTCTCCTTGGATTAATCCTGTATGGGGCTCTCTGTGCTTCCTGGACTTGATTAACTATTTCCTTTCCCATATTAGGGAAGTTTTCAACTATAATCTCTCCAAATATTTTCTCAGTCCCTTTCTTTTTCTCTTCTTCTTCTGGAACCCCTATAATTCAAATGTTGGTGCATTTAATGTTGTCCCAGAGGTCTCTGAGACTGTCCTCAGTTCTTTTCATTCTTTTTTCTTTATTCTGCTCTGCAGTAGTTATTTCCACTATTTTATCTTCCACATCACTTATCTGTTCTTCTGCCTCAATTATTCTGCTAGTGATCCCATCTAGAGTATTTTTAATTTCATTTATTGTGTTGTTCACCGTTGTTTGTTTCCTCTTTAGTTCTTCTAGGTCCTTGTTAAATGTTTCTTGCATTTTGTCTATTTCCAAGATTTTGGATCACCTTTACTATCATATTCTGAATTCTTCTTCAGGTACACTGCCTATTTCCTCTTCATTTGTTAGGTCTAGTGGGTTTTTATCTTGTTCCTTCATCTGCTGTGTGTTTTTCTGTCTTCTCATTTTGCTTATCTTACTGTGTTTGGCGTCTCCTTTTTGCAGGCTGCAGTTCGTAGTTCCCGTTGTTTTCAGTGTCTGTCCCCAGTGGCTAAGGTTGGTTCAGTGGGTTGTGTAGGCTTCCAGGTGGAGGGGACTAGTGCCTGTGCTGGTGGATGAGGATGGATCTTGTCTTTCTGGTGGGCAGGTCCACGTCTGGTGGTGTGTTTTGGGGGTGTCTGTGGACTTATTATGATTTTAGGCAGCCTCTCTGGTAATGGGTGGGGTTGTGTTCCTGTCTTGCTAGTTGTTTGGCATAGGGTGTCCAGTACTGTAGCTTGCTGGTCGTTGAGTGAAGCTGGGTGCTAGTTTTGAGATGGAGATCTCTGGGAGATTTTCACTGTTTGATATTATGTGGAGCTGGGAGGTCTCTTGTGGACCAATGTCCTGAAGTTGGCTCTCCCACCTCAGAGGCACAGCACTGAGTCCTGGCTGCAACACCAAGAGCCTTTCATCCACACGGCTCAGAATAAAAGGGAGAAAAAGGAGAAATAAAGAATTAGTAGAAGTAGAAAGAAAGAAAGAAAGAAAGAAAGAAAGAAAGAAAGAAAGAAAAAGAAGGAAAGAAAGAAAGAAAGGAGGGCAGGAGGGAGGAAGCAAGGAAGGAAGAAGGGAAGAAAGAAAAGAAAGAAAGAAGATAAAGTAAAATAAAATTAAGATAAAATATAATAACGTTATTAAAATAAAAAAAAGGAAAAAAAAAACACGGACAGATAGAACCCTAGGGAAAGTGGTGGAAGCAAAGCTATACAGACAATATCTCACACAGAAGCATACACATACACACTCACAAAAAGAGGAAAAGGGGAAAAACTCAAATATTTCTCTTGAAGCCCACCTCCTCAATTTGGGATGATTCGTTGTCTATTCAGTTATTCCACAGATGCAGGTACATGAAGTTGATTGTGGAGCTTTAATCCTCTGCCTCTGAGGCTGGTGGGAGAGATTTCCCTTTCTTTGTTCTCACAGCTTCGGCGCTCAGCTTTGGATTTGGCCCCGCTTCTGCGTGTTGGTCGCCGGAGGGCGTCTGTTCTTCGCTCAGACAGGACGGGGTTAAACGAGCCACTGATTCGGGGGCTCTGGCTCACTCAGGATGGGGGGAGGGAGGGGTACGGAGTGCGGTGCGAGCCTGCGGTGGCAGAGGCCAGCGTGACGTTGCACCAGCCTCAGGCGCTCCATGCATTCCCCGGAGGGAGTTGTCCCTGGATCACGGGACCCTGGCAGTGGCAGGCTGCACAGGGTTCCCGGAAGGGGGGTGTGGAGAGTGACCTGTGCTCACACACAGGCTTCTTGGTGGCGGCAGCAGCAGCCTTAGCGTCTCATGCATGTCTCTGGGGTCCGCGCTTTTAGCCGCGGCTCGCGCCCGTCTCTGGAGCTCCTTTAAGCAGCGCTCTTAATCCCCTCTCCTTGCACACCAGGAAACAAAGAGGGAAGAAAAGGTCTCTTGCCTCTTCGGCAGGTCCAGGCTTTTCCCCGGACTCCCTCCCGGCCAGACGTGGTGCACTAACCCCCTGCAGGCTGTGTTCACGCCACCAACCCCAGTCCTCTCCCTTTGCTCCGACCGAAGCCCGAGCCTCAGCTCCCAGCCCCGCCAGCCCCGGCGGGTGAGCAGACAAGCCTCTCGGGCTGGTGAGTGCTGGTCGGCTCCAATCCTCTGTGCGGGAATCTCTCCGCTTTGCCCTCCTCACCCTGGCTGCGCTCTCCTCCACAGCTCCAAAGCTTCCGCCTCTGCCACCCGTAGTCTCCACCCGCGAAGGGGCTTCCTAGTGTGTGGAAACCTTTCCTCCTTCACGGCTTCTTCCCACTGGTGCAGGTCCCATCCCTATCCTTTTGTCTCTGTTTATTCTTTTTTCTTTTGCCCTACCCAGGTACGTGGGGACCTTCTTGCCTTTTGGGAGGTCTGAGGTCTTCTGCCAGCGTTCAGTAGGTGTTCTGTGTGAGCTGTTCCACGTGTAGATGTATTTCTGGTGTATCTGTGGGGAGGAAGGTGATCTCCGTGTCTTACTCTTCCGCCATCTTCTCCTCGTCCTGCAGTGAGTTTTAGTTGTACCAGGAGAAGTTTAGCTTGGAGCCATGACCAGCACTAATGTACGGGAGAATGGGGAGGTGGTCCTTCTCTGGAGATTTCTAAGAGCATACACGAAACTCATCACTTAGGAGTCTTTCCTCATAGACAAGTGTGGACGGATTAGATGCCATCTGGATGTTTCTCCGGTCTGAGATTGAGAAATGTTCCAGGTGTCCGGACATATCAATGCTTCTCCTGAAGCCTTTGCTTCAGCTTTGTGTTGTCTTGAAATGACGACTATGGTATTCCAAGCTTCACAAAGTGTAACTGTCTTGTCAAATCAATAGATGAATTTTCAGAGAAGACCAAAAATTCTGTCAACCCATTCAGGCTTTCTAAGACTACATATATATTGCCTTTCAATCCTCAACCCAGACACCCAGAATAAATTGAAGGATAAAAAAACTTCCAGGGTAGAACTTACAGGCAGAGGTTATCCTCTTCAGGTCTTTTCAGGTAGAAGCATATATCTGGTTGGTTCTTGGGGCTTTCTCCTCAGGCTGTTAGTGTTGGAGGGTCTCCTGCAGAGGCAGGGGGTGGTTGTGTCTCACTGTGAGGACAAGGACACTGGAAGCAGAAGTTCTGGGAAGTACTCCTTGGCGTGAGCCCTCCCAGAGTTGGCCATTAGCCCCACCCACTATGCCTCTTTAGTGAGAAAAATATAAAATTTTGTGTCAAAGGGCTTGAATACAGGGAGGGGTGGAGAATGGGAGTGGTTAGTGCTCTCAGCATTCCTCTGTTCACCCTTTGACCAAGATTACTTACACACCTCTGGTGGCAGGTCGCGTTCCCTGCAGCAGACTCTGAGCAGAGATTTGTGTTCAGGGACCGCTCTCAGGAATAGTCCCTGAAAGGGAGTGAGAGAAACAGACAGGACTGAGCAGAAGGTAAATTTTAAATGCACTGCATTTTCAAAAGCAGTTGTCTTTCAGAGTTTTCCCCAACTTGAAGGAAAGGAGCTTGGCCTTTCTACCCCTTGGGTTAGACATCTCCCTTCAGAATAATTCCTGAAGGTGAATATAGCTGTGAGTAGGCATCTCACACTCAAGACAGTCTAGAGATTTCACTGTATCTGGTTAGTCTCATTTCCTGGGGAGAGTTGAAGGAAGGATATTAGTGTGACAAACTAAAACTTCTGACACTGCAGTGGGTTTAGGATAACAACCAATACTTTCCATCTATTAGGGACTCAATTTTGTGTCCTGCCAACAGATTTATTTGTTGAAGTCCTCAGTGCCCACTGTGATGGTATTTGGAGGTGGGGCCTTTGGAGGTGATTAGGTTTAGATGAGGTCATGAGGATGAGGCCCCATGATGGGATAGGTGCCCTTATGAGAATAGAAAACATAGAGCTTTCTTCTTCTCTCTATCTGTACCATGTCAGGACACAATGAGAAGGTGATTGTCTACACACCAGGAAGAGAAGCCTCGCTGTGAGAACCGAATCTGTTGACAACATCATCATGGATGTCCAGCCTTCAGAAATATGAGATTCCTGTTGTTTCAGCCACTCAGTCAATGGTATTTTATTACGGTAGCTTGAGATGACTAATATATCGTCTCTCTCTCCTTCTACCCATTCTATATTCCTTTATTGTGAGCTAGTATCTCTAGTAGCCTAGGTGGCTTCCTGGGAGTGTGGCCCAGACTCAGGGATTGAACCCGGGTCGTGGCAGTGAAAGCTCAGAATCCTAACAACTGGAACGCCAGGGAACTCCCATAGAACATTTTCTTTATTACTTCTCCCAGAAGGAAGATACAATGTACTTGAAACAATTGTTTTATCTGCTTGGAAAATATTGTTTATAATGTCATAAACACTGACTGAACAGGGATCAGATTGCAATGTGATTTTTCAAGACACATTTTATTTATCCCTTGATTAGCAGCCACTCCCGCTGGAGTGTCAGTACCTTCGGATCCTGGTCCATATCAAAGAAGGTCCAGTGAACTAATTGGAAAGCCATTCTACACCACTTATTTTAACATATTTTAAAAGTATGTAGTAATTGAGGAAAGTGGAAAGCATTTTGGAATTTGCTGTAGGATGAGCACTGGAGGAGCAATAATCCATTTAGGTCTAAGGGGCTCTCAACCTTGAAGGTGACTGAAACCACTTCATATGTTAAACCCCTTAGCGATTCTTATTTCCTTGAAGATCTTAATGCTATTTGACTTCAAAATCCTATTAAAAGCCCGTTCCGTCTACTCAACAATTTTTCCCATTTCCTTGATTCACAGATGTATGCTTTATCTTTTTAATAATGCCAAAGAAATAATAATCAGGTGAATGCCTAGTAATTTCATAATGCCAAATAAAACTTAAAACTGTTTTGTGTTTTGGAATTACATGGTATTCATTAAAGCCAACACTGATAAAAGGTTTTGTTTGAGATTTGTTTTAAAAATCCGTAGGAAGGTTTTAAGAGTAGTTAGTATCTCTATACTTCATTTCTTACCCAAGCTAAAAATCCATTTGAAACTAAAATCCTTGCCAGGGCCAAGAGCACAGGAAAGGCCCCAATTAAATAGGCTGTAGGGGAGAAAGAGACTCAGGCTCTTAGGCTGACATTGTGGGGGCACAAAGGCATGAAGACAATGGGCTGGGGCAGCAGACACCATGAAATGAATAGAAGAATGATGGGCCATCTCATCCTCTCCCACTGGAGTTCTTAGTCTCTGTTTTATTTTCTATGAAATTCTATCTTGCTGCAAAACATGGAAATAGAGCAATTAGAGGCTCTCAAAACAATATTGTTTTGACATGAGTATACTCACAAGTCATCCTGGACCACGTGACACTTACACCAGAAATAAGACCCACAGATTAGACCCTGGACTGAGCAAAGCCAGGAAGACAGTCCCTGCAGCACACTGAAGTCCTTACTCATCAGGGGCACATTTCAAAAATATATCTGACACAGAGGCAGAGAATGGACATGTGGACAGGGGATGGGGGGAAAGGGGAAGGTGGGACAAATTGGGAGATTAGGTTTGACATAAATACACTACCATGTGTAAACTTGATAGCTAGTGGGAACCTGGTGTATAGCACAGGGAGCTCAGCTCAGTGTTCCATGGTGACCTAGGTGGGTGGGAGGGAGGTCCAAGAGAGAGGGGTTATATGTGTACATATAGCTTATTCATTTCATTGTACAGCAGAAACTAATGCAACATTGTAAAGCAATTATACTCATATCTATCTATCTATCTATCTATCTATCTATCTATCTATATCTGCCATCTAGTGTCAAGTGTTCTGTGCAGGGAAACAATGTTGCACAACCCTCATCCTTAACATGTAAGGATTAGTTTGTTTTTCATTCAGCCATTAATGATACTACTCCAAGTTGTAGTCCTCAGTAAGTTATACTAAGACTCTATCTACCTATTATCTTTCCATCTATCTGTCTATCTGCCTTTGTACTTATCTACCTGACTGTCTAAATATATCCCTTTACCCTTTGGAAATACTTTGTAGAATTTAATCATGTCCTCAGAAACATTGCACTTATATGTTGTAAAAATTATGAAACTCATAAGCCTAGTGTCAATCGCGTTCTTTAAACACCAGTGTTACAAAGTGTCCGGCAATATATGAAGACTGTTATTACATTGTTTCTTTGCTCTTTGTTTTCTGACTTCAGTAATTCTAGCCCTACCCTGTGATTTCCTGTGCAGCTCATTGGCTTTTCCTACTCAGTGTGATGCTTGTACTTACAAGAGCCCTGTGTTCTATGCTGTACAACTTAAAGAATTCAACTCAACAGACACATATTCGGTTTGTGCCAGGCATTATAAGAACACGGAATGACACTCTGCAAGGTAGCAATCCACAAAGCAGGAGCAGAGAGGGAAGAGCCAAGAATAAGCAAGAAATGTAGCAGTGAAGGAGCCCCCAGGGCTACGAAGCAAAGCTTACCAGCTGGGGGTTTTATGAAGCTTAGGCCTTTGGGAGATGGATTGGCTCCTAGGAGGCACTGATGGGTAATTCAGGAGAGGCCACGACAAACAGAAGAAAGACAGCAGTGGAACTGGGAATGGTGAGCATTCCCCCAATTAGGGAAGCAGGGCATCCAAAGAGGAGTAAGAGAAGACAATGTGAAGGTAGGCTTGTTACAAAGGGAAGTGGGGTGAGAAAGAAGATAGATAGAAAAAAAAGAGTAAGACATTTTCTTTCTCAATTGCTGCATAACTAACCACCCCAAACCTTAGTGGCATAACATACAACAACCCAAACAAACAAATGTTTTACTATGTCTCATGATTTTATAATTGATTGGGCTCAGCGGGGAAACTCTTCTGCTCCACATGATTTCAGCTGTAGACATTTGGAGGCTTACACCAGGCTGGAACATTCAAGATGGCTCGCTGACTTGGTTGATTTTTGTTGCTGCCAGCTGGGAGCTCAGGTGCATCAGCGTGGGACCTCCGTGTTCCTTCTTGCTGGCCTTTTTTTTAATGGATGCTTGGGTTGCCTCACGGTGTGCCAGCTGAATTCCAAGGAAGAGAGTTCCAACAGGGCAAGTCCCAATGTGCAAGTGCTTATCCGGTCTCCTGTTGCGTCAACCCTGGTTGATGCAACAACCAGGGTTTGCCATATCTGGTCATATAGCAATTGGCCATATCTGGTCACATAGCAATACCCAGTCACATGGGAGGAGGTCACACATGAATGTGGGTACCAGAAGACATGGCACATTACATACTATCAATGTACTGACTACCGGAGGTCAAGTTAAAGTCTTCAGAGAAAAAACTTTTCAGGATCCCAAACAAGTGAAGAAAAAAGAAAAGGAAAAACTGAATCCAATAATTTGTAAGTTCACAATAGACTGCAAGCAGGAGTAAAAGGAGTGAAGGTTCTTACTTGGGTAACTGACAGGATGATCATGTAAGTAACATATAAGGTAAGAATTGATTTTGATCAAGCACCTTAGGACAGTCTACTTATTTATACCCCATTCCAAACAGATGAACATCTGGTCAACCTGTGAAGATACTTTCTCATCTAAATGACTCACAGGATATATAAACCCTTCAAATCTCAGGCTGTAAGAAATGTCATTACTTTTTTGTTTTTCTATAGCTACTCACAACCCCCATTGTGAGGGGATAGCTGAAATATGTCGGTTCAGGTGTCTTCACCCTTGCAGTGTTGCATCATGGTGCCTATCTTCCAAGTACTGACAGAAGGTACTGGCTGGTCGGGACCTTCTGTTCCTTGGTCATCACCAAGCAGGGCTCAGTCATCTCATCCGATTTGCCTGCCCTTCATCCAGGCTTTGTCAGTCTACTCCAGTGGAAATGACCCTCACCTGGGGTTATCTTTCACATTGAGTGACATTGAGCAAGTCCTCTGTCACCAATTTATCAAGTGAGGGAACTTGACATGGTAATTTCCAATCTTCCCTTGATGGAAATCTATGATTTCAGTGTAATAAAACATTGTAAGTAATCACTTAATGCCAACTTCCATGTCTGTATAAAGTCAAACCAAAAAAAAAAAAAAAAAGAAACATGAACTTGACCAGGAAGACTAAATTTAGTCACCCCAAATAAAAGTTTTATTATTTATAAAACTGCTAATCATGCATCATGTTAAGATGGGAAAAGTTTATTCACAAGGAAAATGTGTATATTAGTAGCCAGTTTTGGTCTCTATGGATTAAAATTCCAGATAGGGATTTTCCCCATCCAAATCATTCAGCCCACTTCCAAACGACAGTTATAATAATATAATGGCATCTGGAATGCACAGAGTATTTGCCTTCCTGTAAATATAAAAAACTCATATGAAATGATGGAAGATTAAAATCTATAAGTGGCCAACATAGCAAAACATGCAGGTTTTCTTTTTGAGTTTTGGGCTGCCTCCTAAAATATGTTGGATGACATTGTACCTGAGCAAAAGCATTGAAAAGCTTTGGTTTTTTTCATAGGTAGAAGCAGAAATATATAATATTTTCTCCTTTAAACCTGAAAACCGAATCCTTTTAACCTTGTTCTTTCCTTCACCCTGATTGGTTAATTAGGGTCATTGAGGAAAACAAAAACAAAAACAAAAAAAACACTGAACATAAAAAAATTAAAAAACTGTGGACACTTACAAATTATGTCTCTGGGAAATGGCTCCATATGGCACCTAGACCCTATGAAGTAGTCAGGATTTAGATTGTTGTAAATATTACAAACTTTTGGAAGAAAATGGAGTCTATGTAAGGGAAGAGAGCTTTAATAATCTCAACGTCACTTAAATATAGGATAGATAGTGATCCATTCTAGGACATATTCTCCTTAATTTTTAAAATGATACCAAATTACTCTTATAGTAATTATTTTTAAGTATCTATTTTAAATGTGATACACTTAGATCTCATTTAAAGGAGTACTTGGAAATGACTGCTGAAACATTGCCTCTGGGTAAGTAATGAAGTTCTAATCTCAAAGAATATAAATTATATTTTCTTTTTTCACACTTCTCTTTATTTCTTAAGATGTTTATGGTAGAAGTGCAGAAAACAGTAGGACAGGATCACATACAGAATTTAATACTTTATACTAAGCCTTGAAGTAAAATTGATTAGAAAGAAATAGTTGAAGTTACTGAAGCAAATACCAAATGTCTAAATTCAACACTCCTTCCTCCCCAAATTAGAGCAAAATAACAGGGACTCAAACATAGAACTCAAGCCAAAATTAAAATAATTCAGCTCACAGTCTCCATTCAGCATGCTTTTGCTGCTTAAATTCTCTCTCCTCCCCCAGTAACATTTATAATGTAGCAAAAAGTGTCATTTTCTTATACAGTAATGGGGAAAAGAGAGCAAATAATCCATTTTAAACCTAAAGAAGTGATGTTAAACATCACAGAAACAAACTCCACATTGACAAGTTTTGGTCACCAAGATTATTGAGTTTTTAGTGTCTTAACAATTTATTGAATTGCAGAAGGATGGGAGGCTATATCTAATCCTGCAGGGCAAAGATGCTGCTGCTATAACCCCTGTTCTCTCATCCAAGGTCAGCCCTGTCTACTCCCACATACTTCCAACCCAATGCATCATATTCCAATAAAGCAAGGAATGCGCTTCTAAAACAAGAGAGTTATCTAGAACTCACTAGGATTTTTGAATTATAATTTCTTGAATGTGTGTGAGTGCATGTATGACCGAACAACGTTGAGAAAGTTCTCCTTGGAACGCCCTTTACTTCACTGTGGGCAAGGACTCAGTACCCACTTCCTTCTTTAGCAGTTTGTTGTGTGATGCAGCATCACATTGTTTAATGTGATATCAAAATTAGAGGATATAAAAACACTTCCTGGCATTTGGAATGCTGGAAGTCTTCAGCTGACATGCTCCAAAGTCAAGTCTTCACACCGAGGAGAACACAAGCCCAACTAGAAAAGAGCATGGTGAAGGGGCAGAAGACTCCTCTTCCTTCTGGTATCACCTATTCCCACTGTCCCTGTGAGCACCATCAACTGGATCCAGACCACTTGTGTTCCTAGAATGACTCAGATCATGGGCAAATGACCTCATTTCTCTGCCTCTCAGTTTCTTCTTCTGTAAAATGGGGTCACAGCTTGAGAAGGTTGTTATGGGAATTCAACTAGGCAACACATGTAAACATAGGAGTTCCTGTCACAGTAATTACCTTGTACCCCCGCTTCTGAGTTCCCCATTGCCATCAAAGACGTGGTCGTCTGCTAAGAAATCCAGAATACTCTCTTTGTGGCCCTTTTCTCCTCTGTCTGCTGCCCTGGAAAATGTGTCCCCTTCTTCTGGCTCTTGAATCTAAGTCTCCAGCCCACAACTCTCCTGGACTCCTGAACTTTTCATGTAGTAACTTACTAGACGTCTCCACCTACATCTCTCTAAAGATCAAGTCATTACCTAGCACCTCAGAGTCACTCATTCTCCAGTGTAGACCTACGTCATCACCAGCGCCACTGTACCGTCACCCAAGATAAAAATTAAGGTGCCTCCTAAACCCTTTTCCTCCCTCCCTCCACTCCACCATCACCAGCCGTGACAAGCTCGTCCTAATTATCACTTCCTGCCTGTCCTCTCCCCACTGCTGTGACCTCGTTCAGGTCCCCTTAATCTCTTGCTTCCATCATGGGACCCTCCCAGTCCAGCCCTCTTCCCAACTAACAGCTACAGGAATATCAATGTTTTTCTCTTGAAAAGTTATACGATTCAGAAGGGTAATAACAATAATAATAATAATAATACCCATGTATACACCAGCCAAATTAACAACTATTTCTCATTTTACCTTCATAAATTTTAATAAAGTTTGTGTCCCTGTCATTTTCATCCCCTGTTCCTTTCCTACCTCCCCCTTTTCAGAGGAGTCTGTCCTTCTAGTCTATGATTTTATACTTTCAGCACATAGAAGTATATCAAATAATTTAAAATATTATGTTGTGATTTATTTAATTTCTAAATAGCATATCCTGTTGAACCACTTGCTGTTGTCACATAATGAACCTCCTAAAGAACTGTGTCATTTGACATGAACATCAATAGCTTCCCCAGAGCTTACAAGACAAGCCTGGAAAACTTAGAACAATGCTTAAGGTCCTACATGAGATGTCCTGTGCCTCCTTCTTTCTGCACTTTATATACCACACACACACACACACACACACACACACACACACACACACACACACCACTTGATGCTCCTGCGGCCCTACTGAGCAATGTGAAATGTCATAATGCATCGTGTGGCTGTTCTCATTTTTGTTCTGTGATCACTTTTCAATTCTGCACAGAAAACCCTGTACCTCCCCTGGTCTGAGCAACAACCCACCTATCATCTCCTCTGCGTGTCCATCAACACCTTAACCCCATGCCAATTGCAGGGTCAGCGACCCCTCATCTACTGTCAATTTAGCACCTGCTGTCGTTGCACACCTGCTTACCCATCTCTCTTTCCTTGCTAAAATGCATGCTGCCACAGGCTGGTGAGCCCCATCTTGGTTGTTCTTTTTACTCCCAGCTCTTAGATAAAATCAAAAGATCCATACACAATGGTGGAAGATCATTGGATAGACCATGACAGGGAGGAAGGTATCGCCCCTTTTTGCAGATGAGTAAAGCAAACTCAAAAAGCCTTGCTGACCCAAGCTCAGCACAGCAAAGTGGATGGGTTAGACTTCAGTTTAAAGTCTAGGACTTCCTATTAGTCTGTCATTTCAACTAAGTGTGAAAACAAAGTCAAATGTGCAAACATAATGTGCAAACATTTCCTTGGGGCTTTGCTAAATGTTACTTGGCTGAAATTACAATGAAAACAGAAAGCTTATATTTCAGGCACAAATAAATAAAGTGATTTAAAAATCCCAAAGATTTGCATCTTAAAAAAACAATTTGTATCTGTATACCTAAACACAAAACTATATATTTTAATATACCTTTAATATAGTCTTATCCTGTTATTTAAAAAGACCTTGAGGGAACCCCACGTGTGAAGGTTTCTCTCATGCTAACATACTTGAGGCAATTTCTTAAACACCAGAGACACTCCCCTAAAGCATGTCAGTCTCAGGGCCTTTGCACTTGCTGTACCCTCTGCCTGGACAGCTCTTCCTCCTGATGACCACACAGCTTTTTCCTCATTCCTTGGCCACCTTATCTAAAACTGTAGCCCTTGTCCCAATGCTTTTTCACCGTCCTTCCCAGCTTTACAGTCCTCCTTTGCATTGTCATAATAACATAAGACACACTGTTTATCTTGTCCATTGTCTGTCTCACCCAATAAAATGGAAGCCCCATGTGAGCAGAAACTTTTATCTGTTTTGTTTTTTGCTATATTTCCAGTACCTCAAACAGTGCTTGAGGTGTAGTAAGTGTTCAACCAATATTAGTTTCAATGAATAAACCTAAAAAGATCACTGGCTTTAGGATACAACAGAGCTGAGTTTGATTCCAGTATCCTCTACTGACTGCCTCTGTGAACTTAGATACATTGCTTAACCAGCTCTCTTTGCCTTAGTGTCCTCATCTGTAAAATGGGCTGAGAACACCCACATCCCTGTGTTGTAAAGAGGAAAACCAAAATGTGTGTCCACATGGTGGTGGGTCTGCAACAAGCATCAGCTGTTCTCCTCTTACCCAAGAGGAGGCTCACAGACATTTCCATCAGGAAATCTAAAAAACACATGGCAATAAATGTCCAGAAAAAAGTGAGGTTAAAAAATGGACCTAAAATGTAAGCTCCACAAATGAGCAGAGTATAACACATGCCCAGCATGAGCTCAGTGGTGGAAGCCCTCAGGAGTGAGGTTCTGCCTCCAGAGGTACCAGTCCAAACCACCCAGTGAAGAAAACACATGGTATCCCAAGGGATTCTGCTTTGTCTTTGGAAATCACCATGCCTTGAAATGTTACTATGTGAAAAGATGCCATGTGAGTGACTACACAGCAGCATCAGAAGTTGGGCCCATGAGCTTTAATGATCTTCTGCTTCTCCAGGTACCCTGGACACCATCTTTTACCCCATTACTCCCTCTGACACAGTCCACTTCTCTGTGGTCCATCTTCCTCTGCTGTACAAATAATCACCAAGCAGTGACACTAGCCCATGGGGGAGGACCAGCCAGTTCAGGTAGAAAGATCCGCCACTCACCAGCCTCAGAGTTTCCTATGGGTCACTGCCATGCGATCCCACGTAATGCACATGGCTGCTTTCCCAGAACCTTGTCTCTCCTAAATCATGAACTATGGAAAATATTCTAATTTGAAAAGATCAAGTTACCAAATTTGTATGTCTGCTCTTATCAACCTGATCATATGTTGGTCACCAGCACTGAAGGCTTCCTGCACAAGGAGAACATTACTGACCTTAGCTTTTCTCTTAAACTCTAGTGGGCCAGAACAATCTCAGGAAATACCCCTTTGGCTTGAGGACCCGCCAGACTCCAGGAGTCTAATACTCATTCCTTTTTAAATGAACACATTTTGGAAACAACTCAAATGCCCATCAACAGGTGAAAGGATAAACAAACTGGTGCCTCCATACAATGAAATACTATTGAGCAATAAAAAAGAATGACCTTTGAGGTGTACCACCACTTGGGATAATCTCAAAATAATGGTGCTGGGTGAAAGAAAGCAAACCAGAGAAGTGCACATGCCACATAGGATTCCACTTATATAAAACTGGAAAACACAAACTAATCTGAAGTGACAGAAGGACAGAAAGTGCCTAGATACAAGGGGTAAGGCAGGGGCTGGGAGGGTCAGGAGGGACAGATAGCCAAAGGGCGTGAGGAAATTTCACAGTGATGGAATGTTCATTATCTTGATTATGGTCATGGTTTTACAAGCATATTCATATGTCAAAACTTTATCAAACTGTACACTTTAAATAGATGCAGTGTAATGGATATCAGCAATATCCCATAAGGCTGTTAAACATAAATAAGTACTGCACGTAAACATAATTTTTGTATAATCTATATTATTTTTTGCTGGCCAAATTTAGTGTTCATTTTTTGTAGACTTGGGGAAAATGAAGAAAGAGCAGGGGGGAAAAAGGAAAATAATCAATCATTAAATGACTCCAAAATAACCACCTTTAGAAAATCGTATATACTAGCAAACAGACTCCAACAGCACATTAAAAGGATCATACACCATGACCAAGTGAGGTTTATTCCAGGAATGCAAGCATTCTTCAATATACGCAAATCTATCAATGTGATAAACGATATTAACAAATTGAAGGAGAAAAAACATATGATGATCTCAATAGATGCAGAGAAAGCTTTCGACAAAATTCAACACCCATTTATGATAAAAACCCTTCAGAAAGTAGGTATAGAGGGAACTTTCCTCAACATATTAAAGGCCATATATGACAAGCCTACGGCCAACATCATCCTCAATGGTGAAAAACTGAAAACATTTCCACTAAGATCAGGAGCAAGACAAGGTTGCCCACTCTCACCACTCTTATTCAATATAGTTTTGGAAGTTTTAGCCACAGAAATAAGAGAAAAAAAGAAAATAAAAGGAATCCAAAATAGAAAAGAAGAAGTAAAGCTGTCACTGTTTGCAGATGACATGATACTATACATAGAGAACCCTAAAGATGCTACCAGAAAACTACTAGAGCTAATCAATGAATTTGGTAAAGTAGCAGGATACAAAATTAATGCACAGAAATCTCTGGCATTCCTATATACTAATGATGAAAAATCTGAAAGTAAAATCAAGAAAACACTCCCATTTACCATTGCAACAAAAAGAATAAAATATCTAGGAATAAACCTACCTAAGGAGACAAAAGACCTGTATGCAGAAAATTATAAGACACTGATGAAAGAAATTAAAGAGGATACAAAAAGATGGAGAGACATACCATGCTCCTAGATTGGAAGAATCAAAATTGTGAAAATGACTCTACTACCCAAAGCAATCTATAGATTCAATGCAATCCCTATCAAACTACCAATGGCATTTTTCACAGAACTAGAACAAAAAATTTCACAATTTGTATAGAAACACAAAAGATCCCGAATAGCCAAAGCAATCTTGAGAACGAAAAACAGAGCTGGAGGAATCAGGCTCCCTGACTTCAGACTATACTACAAAGCTACAGTAATCAAGACAGTATGGTACTGGCACAAAAACAGAAAGATAGATCAATGGAATAGGATAGAAAGCCCAGAGATAAACCCACGCACATATGGACACCTTATCTTTGATTAAGGTGGCAGGAATGTACAGTGGAGAAAGGACAGCCTCTTCAATAAGTGGTGATGGGAAAACTGGACAGGCACATGTAAAAGTATGAGATTAGATCACTCCCTAACACCATATACAAAAATAAGCTCAGAATGGATTAAAGACCTAAATGTAAGGCCAGAAACTATCAAACTCTTAGAGGAAAACATAGGTAGAACACTCTGTGACATAAATCACAGCAAGATCCTTTCTGACCCACCTCCTAGAGAAATGGAAATTAAAAAAAAAAAAATAAACAAATGGGACCTAATGAAACTTCAAAGCTTTTGCACAGCAAAGGAAACCATAAACAAGACCAAAAGACAACCCTCAGAATGGGAGAAAATATTTGCAAATGAAGTAACTGACAAAGGATTAATCTCCAAAATTTACAAGTAGCCCATGCAGCTCAATAACAAAAAAACAAACAACCCAATCCAAAATTGGGCAGAAGACCTAAATAGACATTTCTCCAAAGAAGCTATACAGACTGCCAACAAGCACATGAAAGAATGCTCAACATCACTAATCCTTAGTGAAATGCAAATCAAAACTACAATGAGATATCATCTCACACCAGTCAGAATGTCCATCATCAAAAAATCTAGAAACAATAAATGCTGGAGAGGGTGTGTAGAAAAATCTAGAAACAATAAATGCTGGAGAGGGTGTGTAGAACACTTGCACTGCTGGTGGGTATGTTAATTGGTTCAGCCACTATGGAGAACAGTATGGAGGTTCCTTAAAAAACTACAAATAGAACTACCATATGATCCAGCAATGCCACTACTGGGCATATACCCTGAGAAAACCAAAATTCAAAAAGAGTCGTGTACCAAAATGTTCATTTCAACTCTATTTACAATAGCCCAGAGATGGAAACAACCTAAGTGTCCATCATCGGATGAATGGATAAAGAAGATGTGGCACATATATACAATGGAATAATACTCAGCCATAAAAAGAAATGAAATTCAGCTATTTGTAGTGAGGTGGATAGACCTAGAGTCTGTCATACAGAGTGAAGTGAGTCAGAAAGAGAAAGACGAATACCGTATGCCAACACATATATATGGAATTTAAGAAAAAAAATGTCATGAAGAACCTAGGGGTAAGACAGGAATAAAGACACAGACCTACTAGAGAATGGACTTGAGGATATGGGGAGGGGGAAGGGTGAGCTGTGACAGGACGAGAGAAAGTCATGGAGATATATACACTAACAAACGTAAGGTACATAGCTAGTGGGAAGCAGCTGCATGGCACAGGGATATGGGCTCGGTGCTTTGTGACCGCCTGGAGGGGTGGGATAGGGAGGGTGGGAGGGAGGGAGATGAAACAGGGAAGAGATATGGGAACATATGTATATGTATAACTGATTCACTTTGTTATAAAGCAGAAGCTAATACACCATTGTAAAGCAATTATACCCAATAAAGATGTTAAAAAAAAAAACAACAGAATTTTTGTGTAATCTATATTATTTTTTGTTGGCCAAATTTAGTGTTCATTTTTTGTAGACTTGGGGAAAATGAAGAAAGAGCAGGGAAGAAAAATGAAAATAATCAATCATTAAATGATTCCATAATAACCACCTTTAGAAAATCATATATACTTCCTTTCCTTTGGTTGTATATATATTTTATTCACAAATTTCATATTGTAAGGTAAATACCATTATGTAACCTGTTCTTTTAACTTGGTAAACTAATTTATTTGACCACATCATTAAGTTTTGTCCTACAATGCAGTTTTTAATGAGTTCCTAATGCACTGCTATTTATTAAACCAGTGTCTTGGTAGGTCTATAAATTGTTTCTAATTTTTCTTTTTAAAAATACTGTAACAAATATCTTCATATAATTTGGAGCACTCCTAATTATTGTCTAGCATAAACTCTTAAAAACTTATTTTACGTTTAGAAAAAAAAATTGCTTGGTCAAAATATGTATCACACTTTAAGTCTTTATCTCTGTGTTCCAAAATTCAGGAGGGTTTATTTTTAACAAAATAGCACTTTTACTTATTAAAAATTAATGTATGCCCATCATTTCTATATTCAGTGACACACACATATCCAGGAAAACTACAAAAAATTATTTTTTAGCAAAATAAAGTAAAATAATTGATTTAAGTTCAGTTGGAATATATTATTATCTAGTGAGAATCAAGATAATATGTTAGAAGAATCAACTATTTTCTAAGAGCAGCTTAACATAGACTCAAATTCCAAGAAACAGTTTTGATACTGAGTTGTCTTTCTTACTGTTTTTTTTCCATAGTGCTGTGAAGCACTCAAAAGACCTCTGAGTGACTTTCCTTAAAGGTGTCTACTGACAAGTGGCCGGGAACAGTGAGTCCATTTCCTTTAGTCAGTGGTGATTTTCTTAGGATCAGAAGAAAGTGATAATTGATCCTACGGTGAGCACCAGAAGAGACAGCGGTGGGGCACACAGATAAATTAAGAGCAGGGCCACAGGCTGAGGTGCTAATTGGCTTAGAGGCTCTTTCTTCTAAACTTGATCCCTCAGATCTGACTTCTCCCAGCCAGACATTCAGATTCCCTCAAGCAAAACCCCTGCCCCAGGGAGGAGGGAGAGCCATCACAACACCCCCTCTCCTCCTTGAGTCATCTTTAATTTGGTGCATTTGTTTGATCTGTCAAGAGGCGGAAGGAGGGAAGGGATGCAGGAGACAGAAAGGGCGAGTAAAGCCCGGGTCTGACATAGCCACCTGCCCCACTTGTTGCCATTGCTCAGGCCTTCTAGAAGTTGCCATGAGCACCTCAGAGGAGCCTGGGAGGAGATCACCTCCAGTGGCATCCTGGAGACAGCATACACAGTGGGTCCTCCTAGTGTGCCTCCGCCCCTCAGCTGCTCCTCTCCACCCCAACGAGGTTGCCCACCAGGGCCCCCAATGGCCCAAGAGCCTTTACTCTACTGTCCTGGGACACACTGAGCAGAACCTGAGCTGCACAAAGGGTTTGTCTAGTGTGCACGGGTGCATCTGTATCAACTGAGCAGTGACCAGAAATTATTTCCCGGACTATTTGTGCCTGCGACATAATCCAATTTGCACCTGATCCCTGCAGCTGACAATTTAGGACAGAAGGAAAGAGACACTGAGGAGGGGAAGGTACAGAAGGTCATTTATGGGGTAAAATAAAAGCAAGTGTCCAAGGCTAACCCAAAGGTGATATGAGATGACTGCTTTGCTTCTATCACCTTGGAGCAGGAGTGAAGTTGAGAATCAGTTTGGGGAGGGGCCCAGGTGGGATCCTGCAGAGGCTCAAGATGGGTACTCTTGGGCCAGTCCACACACCAGACTGGGAGACTCTGTCACTGGTCCTGGGCCGGGAACACAGCACCATTTATCAAGGCTGTGTCTTAATAGCCAGACAGTACCCCTTCCTGCTTTGCAGTAAACAGAGGAAGGGGAAAGCAGAACTTCTCCTTCTTCCTGGCAAGGCTCAGGATGTCTGTGGAAGGCAGCCTCCAGATACAGCTGTTAGGCTCATGGTGTATGTAGATTTTCTCCCAGAAATGATCACTTTGCCGGTGTGGGCACAAGAATGTGCATTTGCATCTCCCATTCTCTGCAGTCCATGTGGGCATAGACACAGGATGCTGTGTGCAATTAGTCAGAAGAAAACAAGCCCATTCCCTTCAAGCTGTGTGTTTAGCCTTTATACTGAGCACTCAGAAAGGAGCTGTGATTTTTTTTTTTGATCATTCTGCTCTGGTTGAGCTCATTTAACAACTTTATCAGAATCTTTTATTGAAGGTGAACTAGACTTGTTACTTATGCAGCTCTAATAGCCCTGAATCAGGTTTTTCTAAACTTACACTTGAAAAGATGTACAGAAAGTTCTTGCAGTTCTATAGGAGCTTCTCGTTGTATGAGCTATGCAATTACAACACAAGAAGATTTGAGAGGAAACCCAAAACAGTAGTCCAGAAAGACTTCTGTCTGAAAAGACAAAAAAAAAAAAAATAGGCATGGGGTAATTTAAACACAGCAAACTGCCCAATTCCATATTTATAATGTGGAATCAAAAGCTCAGATGCATTTAAGTGGAATAAAGTAGGCCAAATGTTGCCCTTAGGTATGCATGCCCTGCTACCACTAATGTCCTAGAAACCTTGTTTATTTTGTTCTGGCAAATTCACGTTGAATTGCTTGGCTCTGAACTGGAGCACACTGGCAGACAGTCAGTGCCCAGACCTCCAGCACTTGACCTGGACCACTTCTTGGTTACCAGCTCCCTCAGCACTCTCTGCACAGCTTGGTTGTTACAACCGCCGGAAAAACTGGAGCTGAAACAGACCACACATTTAGTGCCATCTTTATCATCAGCTAGGAAATCTGTTACCGTCAGCCCTACCCTGGCCCTTCTGCTACTGTAGCTCCTCATAGCTGGGTCCCAACACCAGGTTTAAAATGCTTCCCTTCACCCTGCTTCCCGACTCAGTCCTGCCTGGGGGAGAAAATACATCAGCAGCCTTTGTCTCTGTATCAATTCAGACCCTGTGGGGCTTCGATTTAATTGTCTGCAAGTGAAATTTATCATGGGAATGACAGTAAAGAGGCAACTATCTCATTTTCTTTTTTTTTTTTTTAATTTTTTATTGGGGTATACTTGATTTACGAGGTTGTGTTCGTTTCAGGTGTACAGCAAAGTGAATCAATTATACATATACATATAACCCGTCTTTTTTAGATTCTTTTCCCATATAGGCCATTACAGAGTATTGAGTAGAGTTCCCCTTGCTACAGAGTAGGTCCTTATTAGTTATCTATTTTATATATAGTAGTGTGTATATGTCAATCCCAATCTCCCAATTTCTCCCTTTCTTCAAGGTTTGTCTAGTTTCCCAGCACAGCACTCTGATCGTAGGGCTTTGGAGGCCTGAATTCAACGTCATGCCTTCCTGACCCCCTACTGAAGCCCTCGAGTGGAGACTCTCCCCAGAGATCCACCCACCAGCATTGCAGGTATTTCCGCCAGCCTGGCCTGATTTCCTGGTTGGATTCCAGGCAGAATGTAGTTCTTCGATGGTGGTCCTGTTTCTGGACTGGACCTTTGAAACCAGTGTTAACCTCACCATCACTTCTGAGGCATCTGTGCCTTCTACTGCCCTGATACCCACTGCAAAGACAGTGCCCAGGCCAAGGACCTCCACCCCTGCCATCCCAGGCCTCCCCCCTCTACTGGCCTTGCTGAGGACCTAAGGGAGCTGGGCAATGATTGTACCCAGATGATAGGATTTAACCCTAGGACACTAGGGGTCTTATATAAATACAGCCTTGGGGACAACAAGCCACGCTTTGCATCTTCTCCCTCATTTAGTTGGTTACCAAGTCCTGTTAGCTCCTCTTGCAAGCTGTATCCCATCAGTTTCCTCTTTTTTATCTTGACTTTACTGTCCCAGTCTTAGATCACTTACTTATAGTGTGTCACTTTAATTATTGTAATGGCCTTAAATAGATCTCTCCCATTCTATACAGGATTATCCACCAAGATTATCTTTCCAAAATTAAATATGACACAGGATTATCTTTCCAAAATTAAATATGACACATCTGTACTCAAAACTTTTCAGAGAATCCCCTTCCCATTCTTCAGAATAAAGCACATATACCTTGGCCTGGTCTTAGAAACACTTCACAGTGGGGTCCCGACTCAAAACTAGAAAGGGCCAATGACCAATCCGAAGTGGGTTTGGTAATCTTTTTTTCTAATTTTTGTTTGAAGGACAACAAATATTTATTGGGTGCATCTTCTGTGCCAGACTCTATGCTGAGTGCTGTAAATCCTGTATGCTTTCTAGTATTAAATAAAGAAAACTTTTTATTTTTGAATAATTTTAGACTCACTGGAAAGTTGTACCAAGTTTGGGTACCCCTCACCCAGCAGTCCCCATTGCCAGTATCTAACATCACCACAGCACATTAACGAAAATTTTAAAAAATTAAAAAATACAAAATCAGGACTGGTACATTATTATTACTGAAATCCAGGCTTTATTAGGATGCCAGCAGTTTTCCATTCATGTCTCCTCTCTGTTTCAGGACCCCATCCATGCTCCCCCATTATATTGACCTGCCATGTTTCCTCAGTGTCTTGGTGGGTCACCCCCTGATGGTCTTGAGGGTTCCGGTCAGGTCTCCTTTGGAATGTCCAGTGTGGGCTTGTCTGATGTTTCATCATTAGACTGGGCTGATAGATCTGGGGAAGGATATCACTGGGTGAGATCCCATATCATCACTTCATGCCAGGGATGCATGGTGTCCACGTGATGTACCGGTCATATTCACCCTTATCAGCTGAGTGGTGTTGCCCAGGTTTTTCCACTGCAGGTTACTCTTTTCCCCTTACCTGACTGTGCTCTTTGGATATGATATACCTTCTGTTCAAGGTCTTGCCCAGCAAGTTTATCATTGCCATAAATATGCCAAATTAATAGCATGCATCAAACTCCTTGCCTATTTTGGAGAAGCACTTCCATTCCTGCCTGGGTTTCCATAAGACCCTATACTGGCCTGACCTCCTGCCCCCTCTTACTCTTGCCCATGCTGGGTTGGACATGGCTGCGTCTTACAGCAGGACTGTGTGGACCCTTGGACTTCCCCAGGCCCTAACAGGAGAGCACATCCCCATGAGGGGGTAGGTCCTGCCGAGAAGCCCCTGGCACTATGTGCACATCTGCCCACCCCCCAGCTCTCTAGGAAGGAGCACTGGCATTGGGGTCTCTCTCTGACTTGCTCCTTTATTCCCCTTCTCTTAGCTTTGAAAAGTAGTGGGAAAGAAGCAGTGTGGATTCAGTGTCCCCCAGAGCCCAGCAATCCTTTGGACTCACCAGTCCTACTTTAGTAATTTCCCTGGGGAAGTAGGAGGACCTGAGTTGGAAAATGCCGTTCAAGCATGCCTACTTCCCAGCATTGTCTATAATATGTAAAATGTGGGTGCGTCTCCCTCTACTTCACACCGTCTATTCACTGAATTACTGAATCTGGGGACGGTACCCTCCCAGGGGTGTCTTCTCCCATTTTCCTTACCTAGCTCTGGCTATCTTACCACTTTCCCTTTTGTCTCTCCCTGGGTCCCTGTGGGATCCCTGCCTTCAGTTTCACCCCTTTCCACCCATGCTCCACTTGCAGGCGTGGGACCTTCCTAAGCAGCATCTAGTTACGCCTCTGCCCTGCTTCACATCAGCAAGGTTCCCATTGTCTAAACATCCAGAGCCCAACCCCTGGGGCGTGACTTATGTGGCCCTTCCTGACCCAGCCACAGAGTGAGACCAGCCACAAGTCTGTTTTCCTAAATATCTCTCTTGACCAGGAGAGCCTATTGCAGGAAAGCATTAATAATGATAATGTTTCATGTTAAAGATTGATTATATGTTCTTCTGTACATTTTCTTATATATATTTCCTGTATGTTTTTCTCATTTTTTATAATGAGCTTTGTAGTAACTGCTTTTATAATAATATAAAGGAAATATTTTTTAAGAGTTATTGAGACCTATTTTGGGAGAAAATATGGCGTTTTCTCCACTTAATCACATTTTAACAGAAAGAGCAAACACCTTTGCCTTTTTGTTCCATCTTAGCAGGTATTGCATTGGAGCAGGAAGTCCCAGGGGTAATTACAGAAATCACAAGGTCGCTGTTTCACAGGCAAATCATGATGCTCCCAGCGAGGGTGACTCAGGTCTTAACTTCTCAGATGGAATCTGTGTTCTCCGCACCCAAAATATCTTCCTATCCGTCCATTCATTGTAGTAAAAGTGGTGTGTGTATCAACACCTTTTTCTCTCTCATGGCCCTTCTGGGTTTTATTTTGTTGTTCTGTTTCTTTTCTGCTTCCAGAGGGTTTCCAGTATGGCCAGCCCTCACCTGTGGCAGCCTTGGGCCTCATTTGCACCCTCCAGGTCATCCCTTAGATCTTTAGCTTTATCTGCTGCCCATGGAAGAGCCCTTCGTCCACCTGAAGGATGTCCCTGGATCCCATCCTCTCATTCTGACTGCCTACCTGCAACACAGGCCAGTGGTAATCCAGGGCCCCAAAGAGACCTACACAGAGGCAGATAGAAGCTACCAGTGAAAAATGTGTCTAGGTTCTGTCTGCACCCCACAGGGAATTGCCCTGTTCCATGTTCTCTACCTTTATCAGAGGGCAGAAATAGCTGGAAGAGAGATGTCAGCTGGAAAAACTTTTTAAAAAGCACAATGTAAGAACAGTGAATTTTAGTTTTATTTAGAGACCTTACTGAGAAAGGATCCTATTACAGTTTAGCAAAAAACCCGTACCCTTGTTGTCTCTTCTAAGTACTTTTCCATCCACTGACCCCTCACTCTGGTCCTTGGCTATAAATCCACAGCTGTGTTTGCTGTGTTTGGAGCTGGGCTCAGTCTTACTGAAGCCCCTCCTACAATAGCACTGAGTGAAGCCTGCCTTTGACTAGTGTCAGTGCTCTTCCTCTTCACAGCAGCCCTCTCACCCTTTCTGCCTTCAGCATCTCCTTGGGTTGGACAGAGGCAGCCTGGGGTTGGGGATGGGGGCAGGTGGCATCTCTTCTAGCCCCAGCTCCCTCCTCTGGGCAGCCGACATTTTCTGTTCCCAAATCTTCTTCTTCCCCTTGGAGACCAAGCTCCATGTTCCAAATGCCAGCCTGGTGCCCATCCCTACCTGTGTCTATAAATCCTTAAGCAGTCCTCTGTTCTCTGCCCTTTCTGGACTATTTTATGAAACTGAAGCTCAAATTTTAAATGTTTATGGCCCCTTATTGAATAAAATTTGGTTTACCTTATTCTTAAATGGTTATTTTGTTCTTCTACTTCTCAGAGAAACAGTCTCAAATAACATTAAGTAACTCAACTTATAGTTGGTCTCCAATTTTTTCTTTTTGTAATGTGGATCAGTAAGCCTAGATTGAAAAAAAAAAGTTGAAGTCCTAAGAAAGACATATGAAAAATAAAATTGTCATAAGCTACAAAAAGAAAGAAACTGGATTCCTGATATTTCCAAGCATACCAACTCAACCTGTCATTACATTTAAAAATAATATTCTATTTTAAAGTTATCTACAATTCTAATCCCTAAAACATTAGCATATTCATGATGGGGACAAATGTTTCCCCTTCAGAAAATATGACAGTAAACTCTATCTCACTTTAGAGGCAGGATGTCAGTGCAGGGCAGAAAACCATCAAAAAGTATTTAAAAGGTGAAAACGAGTAAAGGAGATTAAAAAACTGCACATCTTATGACTATTACCTAATTAGCTGACCAATCTCGGGATGGTACAAATCATTAGGAATAATTAACACACTCTATTACAGGTAGAAATATAAAACTTGCCATATAACAGGAAAAAGAATTAAGGAATTCAGGCATAATACAAGAAGAAGGGGGAAAGAAGAAACAAAAATAATAAAACACCAGGTCTTAATGTATTACCAGGAGTATTTCATTTAAAAGAGAAATATAAGAACTTTCAAACAGCAAATTGCTAAGTGCATATAAAGAAGGGTATTAACATATTACATTAAAACTCTACTCTGTATAATATGGAAAGTACTTATTCTTGAGAAAGAGGCAGACTAGACCATGATCATGGTAACTGATCAATTTTACTTTTATGTATGTTAAATGAGATATTAAGAGATGGTTATGCACACAGAGTTAGCAACAATGACCTATGAAATACCCACACAGAGTCTGTAAATTTATATAAAAACTTATATAATACAACAGAATAAAACAGCACTATCTACAGTTTAAGACAGTGTTGAGCTGGTGTGAAGCTTAACTTGTAATTATGGAAAACTCACTGCTCCTTTACATGGCTGAGACTATGCCAGCCTTTCTAGATGGAGGCCATGAGCAGCTGAGATTCACCTATATAAGCATTTACTAAGCACCAGCGATAGACTAGCTTGTACAGTAGTTCCAAAGGACTTGAAAGCATAGTTTCCAGAGTTTATAATCTAACAGGTACCAGCATAGGAAGATATCAAAAGTGAAATAACCACGTGGTTTGTGTAAGGTCGTTTGGGAGTAGGATGGGTTCTGCAAGACAATTCTGCCTACAGGACAGGTCAATGGAAAAGCCTGTGGGGACTTCTGTGGGAAACGGTGCAGCATCTGGGCTGCAGGAGGGAATGGATTGTATGCAGTGCACGTGTGTGTTTGTGTGTGTGTGTACATACTATTCACCTGTCTTTATGGGGGTTGTGTTACTGGGTGGTGGCAAAGAAGTGAAGGCCCCAAAATAAGACCTGAGCTGATTCCAGATTCAGAGAGGGCAGTAGAATGAGCTAACAGTGAATTGCCTCATAAACTTTCAAAAAAGAGTCATGGGACCCCATTACTAGAAAAAAGTCAACGTGGAATATTCCATGTACCCAGGCAAGAACCAGAGAAAGGAGTTTAATTGTAAAACTGTAAAACAGAGGGAGAGGGCCAACAGCAAGAATAATCTCGAAAAGAAACCAACGATCTCCAGAGCAGCAATTCCTATTTGGACGAGAATTTGGAGGTCAAAAACAATGCGTTAGGATTGGTCTATAGGTCAGTTCAATGAAATATTTCTGAATAGAGTAAGGAAGTTGGGTAAAGCCAGGAACTGATGTCTTCCTGGAGGGGAGCAAGAGAGCCCTCAAGAGAACAGGGAGGTTTAGTAAGTAGAAGTGCCAGGCTGCTACGATATGGACAGAGGCAAGCAGCAGAGACACATAGAAGTCCTTATGGGGGAGGAGGTGGAGTCCTGCCAGCTGAACAGAGCCATTGGCATTGGATGTTATCAAACTTGAAACCAAACACAGAGGTAGGAGCTTCTGGAGAAACACACAGCAAACAGGAGCTGAGAGGAGATGGGGGTCATCAGAAAACGAATCCTGGAATAAGCATTTACTAAATCCAGGTAAGGAAACCAGCTATTGGTTAGAGGGGGTAGAGTAGTGTCCCAGGCCTGGAGTTGGACCCAGGCCCTGCCATTTCCAATGCTGAGCTCCTGTGAGTAACTTAACCTCTGAGCTTCCATTTACTGGGATAATAATAATTCTGCTCATAGTGTTATTGTGAAGATTAAATGCATCTCTGTTTACACAGTCCCCTCCCGTATTCAATGCTCAATAAATTCAGCTCAGAAAGAAAATCTAGCATAGGAACAGAATTGATGGCCAGTGGGAAAGAGGATGTCCAGGGGATCCAGATAGAAGCCCAGCCCAACTGACTCACATTCACCCCCAAGGGCTGGTACTGGCTTCTGCCACAGCTAGACTATTCCTCTTCTGCAGGACTGAATGAAGAAATTGTAAAACTCAGTTCAAAATGAAAATGCCAAGCCTCTTTCACAAAATTATTAAGAATTTCAAGACAGCAGGAAGACAACTCCAAAAATACAATTAAATAGAGTGAAAGTAAATGAACTAAACTCAACAGTGAAAATTAGAGATTACCAGAGATTAGAAAATTGAATTTTTAAAATCCAACTATATGGTGTTTATAAGAGACACAACTGAAATTATAGACACAGAAAGTGTGAAAGTTAAAAGAAAAAAGGGTAAACAGGCAAATGCTATTCAAAAGAAAGCTGGGATGGAGGACCTTCAAGATGGCGGAGGAGTAAGATGTGGAGATCACCTTCCTCCCCATAAATAAATCAAAAATGCATCTACATGTGGAACAACTCCTACAGAACACCTACTGAACATTGGCAGAAGACCTCAGACTTCCCAAAAGTCAAGAAACTCCCCACGTACCTGGGTAGGGCAAAAGAAAAAAGAAAAAACAGAGACAAAAGAATAGGGATGGGACCTGCACCAGTGGGAGGGAGCTGTGAAGGAGGAAAGGTTTCCACACACTAGGAAGGCCCTTCACTGGTGGAGACGGGGGGGTAGCGGAGGGGGAAGCTTTGGAGCCACGGAGGAGAGCGCAGCAACAGGGGTGCAGAGGGCAAAGCGGAGAGATTCCCTCACAGAGGATCAGTGCCGACCAGCACTCACCAGCCCGAGAGGCTTGTCTGCTCACCTGCCGGGGCGGGCGGGGCTGGGAGCTGAGGCTCGGGCTTTGGAGGTCGGATCCCAGGGAGAGGGCTGGGGTTGGCTGCGTGAACACAGCCTGAAGGGGTTAGTGCACCACGGCTAGCCGGAAGGGAGTCCGGGGAAAAGTCTGGAACTGCCTAAGAGGCAAGAGACCATTGTTTCCTGGTGTGCGAGGAGAGGGGATTCAGAGCACCGTCTAAACAAGCTCCAGAGATGGGCACGAGCAGCAGCTATCAGTGTGAACACAAGAGACGGGCATGAGACGCTAAGGCTGCTGCTGCCGCCACCAAGAAGCCTGTGTGCAAGCACAGGTCACTATCCACACCTCCCCTCCTGGGAGCCTGTGCAGCCCACCACTGCCAGGGTCCCGTGATCCAGGGACAACTTCCCCGGGAGAACACACGGCACGCCTCAGGCTGTTGCAACGTCACGCTGGCCTCTGCCACCGCAGGCTCCCCCTGCATTATGTACCCCATCTCTCCACTAAGTGAGCCAGAGCCCCCTAATCAGCCGCTCCTTTAACTCCCTGTGGTCTGGGCAAAGAAGAGATGCCAGAGGGCAACCTACATGCCGAGGTGGGGCCAGATCCAAAGCTGAACCCCGGGAGCTGTGCAAACAAAGCAGAGAAAGGGAAATCTCTCCCAGCAGCCTCAGGAGCAGTGAATTAAATCTCCACAATCAACTTGATGTACACTGCATCTGTGGAATACCTGAATAGACAATGAATCATCCCAAAATTGAGGCAGTGGATTTTGGGGATGACTGTAGACTTGGGGTTTGCTGTCTCCTAGCTTCTGATTTATAAGTTTATCTTAGTTTAGTTTTTAGCACTTGTTATCATTGGTATATTTGTTTACTGGTTTAGTTGCTCTCCTCTTTTTTTTTTTAACTTTTTAAATTTTAATCATAATATTTTTTAAACTTTTAATATCTTTATTTATTTTATTTTATTTTTTCTTTCTTTCTTGTTTTTCTTCCTTTTTTCTGACCCATGTGGCTGACAGGGTCTTGGTGCTCTGGCCAGGGGTCAGGCATGAGCCTCTGAGGTGGGAGAGCTGAGTTCAGGACATTGGACCACCAGACACCTCCCAGCTCCATATAACATTATTGTGGAGAGCTCTCCCAGAGATCTCCATATCAATGTTAAGACCCAGATCCGCACAATGACCAGCAAGCTCCAGTGCTGGACATCCCATGCCAAACAACTAGCAAGACAAGAACACAAACCCACCCATTAACAGAGAGGCTGCCTGAAATCATAATAAGTTCACAGACACCCCAAAACACACCACTGGAAGTGGTCCTGCCCACCAGAAAGACAATATCCAGCCTCATCCACCACAACACAGGCACCAGTCCACTCCACCAGGAAACCTACATAACCCACTGAACAAACCTTACCCACAGGGGGCAGACACCAAAAACAATGGGAACTGCAAACTGGAAGCCTGTGAAAAGGAGTCCCCCTCATTAAGCAAAATGAGAAGACAGAAAAATGTGTAGCAGATGAATAAGCAAGGTAAAAACCCACCAGACCAAACAAATGAAGAGGAAATAGGCGGTCTACCTGAAAAAGAATTCAGAGTAATGATAGTAAAGATGATCCAAAACCTTGGAACCATAACGGAGAAAATACAAGAAATGTTTAACAAGGACCTAGAAGAACTAAAGGGCAAACAAACAATGATGAATGATACAGTAAATGAAATTAAAAATTCTCTAGAAGGAATCAATAGCAGAATAACTGAGGCAGAAGAACGGATAAGTGACCTGGAAGATAAAATAGTGGAAATAACTGCCGCAGAGCTGAAAAAAGAATGAAAAGAATTGAGGACAGTCTCAGAGACCTCTGGGACAACATTAAACACACCAACATTTGAATTACTGGGGTCCCAGAAGAAGAAGAGGAAAAGAAAGGGACTGAGAAAATATTTGAAGAGATTATAGTTGAAAACTTCCCCAATATGGGAAAGGAAATAATCAAGTCCAGGAAGTGCAGAGAGTCCAAAGCAAGATAAATCCAAGGAGAAACATGCCAAGACACATATTAGTCAAACTAACAAAAATTAAATGCAAAGAAAAAGTATTAAAAGCAGCAAAGGAAAAGCAACAAATAACATACAAGGGAATCCCCATAAGGTTAACAGCTGATCTTTCAGCAGAAACTCTGCAAGCCAGAAGGGAGTGGCAGGACTTATTTAAAGTGATGAAAGGGAAAAACCTACAATCAAGATTACTCTACCCAGCAAGGATCTCATTCAGATTCGACAGAGAAATTATAACTTTTACAGACAAGCAAAAGCTTAGAGAATTCAACACCACAAAACCATCTTTAAAACAAATGCTAAAGGAACTTCTTTAGGCAGGACACACAAGAGAAGGAAGAGACCTACAATAACAAACCCAAAACAATTAAGAAAATGGTAATAGGAGCATACATTTTGATAATTACCTTAAATGTAAATGGATTAAATGCTCCAACCAAAAGACATAGACTGGCTGAATGGATACAAAAACACGACCTGTATATATGCTGTCTACAAGAGACACACTTCAGGCCTAGGGACACATACAGACTGAAAATGAGGGGATGGAAAAAGATATTCCATGCAAATGCAAATGAAAAGAAAGCTGGAGTAGCATTCCTCATATCAGACAAAATAGACTTTAAAATAAAAACTATTACAAGAGACAAAGAAGAACACTACATAATGATCAAGGGATCAATCCAAGAAGATATAACAATTGTAAATATTTATGTCCCCAGCAGAGGAGCACCTCGATATAAAAGGCAAATGTTAACAGCCATGAAAGGGGAAATCGACAATAGCACAGTCATAGCAGGGGACTTTAACATCACACTTTCACCAATGGACAGATCAACAAAAATGAAAATAAATAAGGAAACACAAGATTTAAATGACACATTAAACAACATAGACAATGATATTTATAGGACATTCCATCTCAAACAACAAAATACACTTTCTTCTCAAGGGCTCATGGAACATTCTCCAGGACAGATCATATCTTGGGTCACAAATCAAGCCTTGGTTAATATAAGAAAATTGAAATCATATCAGGTATCTTTTCTGACAGCAATGCTATGAGACTAGATATCAATTACTGGAAAATAAAACTGTAAAAAATACAAACACATGGAGGCTAGACAATATGCTACTAAATAACCAATAGACCACTGAAGTAATCAAAGAGGAAATCAAAAAACACCTAGAAACAAATGACAATGAAAACACAACAGCCCAAAACCTATGGGATTCAGCAAAAGCAGTTCTAAGAGGGAAGTTTAGAGTAATACCATCCTATCTCAAGAAACAAGAAAAATCTCAAATAAACACCTTACACATAAAGCAATTAGAAAAAGAAGAACAAAAATACCCCTACAGTTAGCAGAAGGAAAGAAATCATAAAGATCAGGTCAGAAATAAATTAGAAAGAAATGAAGGAAATGATAACAAAGATCAGTAAAACTTAAAGCTGGTTCTTTGAGAAGATAAGCAAAATTGATAAAACATTAGCCAGACTCATTAAGGAAAAAAGGGAGAAGACGCAAATCAACAGAATTAGAAATGAAAAAGGAGAAATAACAACTGACACTGCAGAAATAGAAAGGATCATGAGAGATTACTACAAGCAACTGTATGCCAAAAAATGGACAACGTGGAAGAAATGGACAAATTCTTAGAAAAGCACAACCTTCCAAGTCTGAACCAGGAAGAAATAGAAAATATAAACAGACCAATCACAAGCACTGAAATTGAAACTGTGATTTAAAATGTTCCAACAAACAAAAGCCCAGGACCAGATGGCTTCACAGGCGAATTCTATCAAATATTTAGAGAAGAGCTAACACCTATCCTTCTCAAACGTTTCCAAAATATAGCAGAGGGAGGAACACTCCCAAACTCATTCTATGAGGCCACTGTCTCCCTGATACCAAAACCAAGCAAAGATGTCACAAATAAAGAAAACTACAGGCCAATATCACTGATGACCATAGATGCAAAAATCCTCAATAAAATACTAGCAAACAGAATCCATCAGCACATTAAAAGGGTCACACACCATGATCAAGTGGGATTTATCCCAGGAAGTCAAGAATTCTTCAATATAAGAAAATCAATCAATGTGATACAACATATTTACAAATTGAAGGATAAAAACCATCGGATAATCTCAATAGATGAAGAAGAAAGCTTTTGACAGAATTCAACACCCATTTATGATAAAAACTCTCCAGAAAGTGGGCATAGAGGGAATTTAACTCAACATAATAAAGGTCATATATGAGAAACCCACAGCCAACATCATTCTCAATGGTAAAATGGTAAAAAAATGAAACCACTTCCACTAAGATCAAAACAAGGTTGCCCACTCTCACTATTATTATTTAACAAACTTTTGGAAGTTTCAGCCACAACAATCAGAGGCGAAAAAGAAATAAAAGTAATCCAAATCTGAAAAGAAGAAGTAAAACTGACACTCTGCAGATGACATGATACTATACACAGAGAATCTTAAAGATGCCCCCAGAAAACTACTAGAGCTAATCAATGAATTTGGTAAAGTAGCAGGATACAAAGTTAATGCACAGAAATCTCTTGCATTCCTATACACTAATGATGAAAAATCTGAAAGAGACTTTAAAGAAACACTCCCATTTACCAATGCAACAAAAAGAATAAAATACCTAAGAATAAACCTACCTAAGGAGACAAAAGACCTGTATGCAGAAAACTATAAGACACTGATGAAAGAAGTTAAAGATGATACAAACAGATGGGGAGACATACCATGTTCTTGGATTGGAAGAATCAACATTGTGAAAATGACTCTACTACCCAAAGCAATCTACAGATTCAATACAATCCCTATCAAACTACCAATGGCATTTTTCACAGAGCTAGAAAAAAAAAATCACAATTTGTATGGAAACACAAAAGACCTTGAATAGCCAAAGCAATCTGGAGAAAGAAAAACAGAGCTGGAGGAATCAGACTCCCTGACTTCAGACTCCACTACAAAGCTACAGTAATCAAGACAATGTGGTACTTGCACAAACACAGAAATATAGATCAGTGGAACAGGATAGAAATCCCAGAGATAAACCCACGCACATATGGTCACTTTATCTTTGATAAAGGACACAAGAATATCAATGGAGAAAACACAGCCTCTTCAATAAGTGGCACTGGGAAAACTGGATAGCTACATGTAAAAGAATGAAATTAGAACACTCCTTAACACCATACACAAGAATAAACTCCAAACGCATTAAAGACCTAAATGTAAGGCCAGACACTATAAACCTCTTAGAGGAAAACATAGGCAGAACACTCTATGACTTAAATCACAGCAAGATCCTTTTTGACCCACGTCTTAGAGAAATGGAAATAAAAATAAAAATATACAAATGGGACCTAATGAAACTTAAAAGCTTTGGCACAGCAAAGGAAACCATAAACAAGACTAAAAGACAACCCTCCGAATAGGAGAAAATATTTGCAAACCAAGCAACTGACAAAGGATTAATCTCCAAAATATACAAGCAGATTATGCAGCTCAATATAAAAAAACAAACAAACAACCCAATCCAAAAATGGGCACCTAAATAGACATTTCTCCAAAGAAGATATACAGATTGCCAACAAACACATGAAAGGATGCTCAACATCACTAATCATTAGAGAAATGCAAATCAAAACTACAATGAGGTATCACCTCACACCAATCAGAAAGGCCATCATGAAAAAATCTACAAACAATGAATGGTGGAGAGGTATGGAGAAAAGCAAACCCTCTTGCACTTTCTGGTGGGAATGTAAATTGATACAGCCACAGTGGAGAACAGTATGGAGGTTCCTTAAAAAACTACAAATAGAACTACCATATGACCCAGCAATCCCACTACTGGGCATATACCCTGAGAATACCATAATTCAAAAAGAGTCATGTACCCCAATATTCATTGCAGCACTATTTACAATAGCCAGGTCATAGAAGCACCCTAAGTGTCCGTCGACAGATGAATGGATAAAGAATGGCACATATATACAATGGAATATTACTCAGCCATAAAAGAAGTGAAATTGATTTATTTGTAATGAGGTGGATGGACATAGAGTCTGTCATAGAGAATGAAGTAAGTCAGAAGGAGAAAAACAAATACCATATGCTAACACATATATATGGAATCTAAAAAAAATTGGTACTGTTGAACATAGTGGCAGGGCAGGAATAAAGACGCAGACATAGAGAATGGACTTGAGGACATGGGGAGGGGCAAGGCTAAGCTGAGATGAAGTGAGAGAGTGGCATTGACATATATACACTATCAAATGTAAAATAGATAGCTAGTGAGAAGCAGCTGCATAACACAGGGAGATCAGCTCTGTGATTTGTGACCACCTAGAGGGGTGGGATAGGGAGGGTGGGAGAGAGAAGCAAGAGGGAGGGGATATGGGGATATACGTGTACATATAGCTGATTCACTTTGTTGTATGGCAGAAACTAACACAATATTGTAACGCAATTTTACTACAATAAAGATGTTAAAAGCAAAAACAATATAAGTGCATGATCTTACAGCTCTGGTGGTCAGAGGTCTCACTGGGATAAAACAAAGATATTGGCAGGGCTGCCTTCCTTCTAGAGCCTAGGGGAGAATCTGTATTTTTGCCTATTCCTGTTTCTAGAAGCCACCTGCATTCCTTGGTCCATGGCCTTCCACCTGTAAAGCCAGCTTCATCGTCTTTAAATCTCTTTGTAACTCTGATTTCTCTTCTGTCTCCTTTTTCTACATATAAGAACCCTGTTGATTATATTGGGTCCACTAGAAAATTCAAGTTACTCTTCCAGTTTCAAGATCAACTGATTAACAGCCTTAATTCCATCTTTACCATAATTTTCCTTTGCCATATAATCTGATATGTTCATAGGTTTTGGGAATTAGGATGTGGACCCTTTGGGGGGAACATTATTCTGACTACTACAACATTTAAGGATTCTTCTTCTCTTTAAATGTTCCAGCATCCCAAATGCACATCTGGTTTAAAAACCTGTATATTTTCTGCTTCTCATGATGCTGTAGTATCTTCTTTCGGTTAAGCTGCTACTGAAAGCAATCAGAAAATCTTGAGAACAAACACTCAGATTTGCTTAAGTGCAGCAGAGAACTACTTAGGCAGCCAGAAATGACCATACATTGGCCTAGAGGAACTCACTGAGATGAGTCCAGCATCCTGTGATACTTTACTGTTTAAGGAATTTGTTAATTCATAAGTATTGCGAGTCCCAGAAATTTAAGATCTGAGCAAAGAGTAGCAAACAAAAGTCTGGACACCTAAACTAAGGTTTGCTGCTGCTACAAAACTTGGAGTTTGAGGTTACCAAGGCATCCAAGCCTTGAGGTGCTAAAGTCATGGAGAAAAGTGAAATGCATTAAGGTGAGCATTCCTTTCTGTTCCCTTCAGACACTTGCCGATCTTTAAGCAGCTTTTGGCAGAGAGACAAAGGAAGGAGGTCAACACTTGGCTTTCAAAAGAGAAGGTGGGGGCTTCCCTGGTGGTACAGTGGTTGAGAGTCCGCCTGCCGATTCAGGGGACGCGGGTTTGTGCCCCGGTCTGGGAAGATCCCACATGCCGCGGAGCAGCTGGGCCTGTGAGCCATGGTTGCTGAGCCTGCGCATCCAGAGTCTATGCTCCGCAACGGGAGAGGCCACGGCAGTGAGAGGCCTGTGTACTGCAAAAAAAAAAAAAAAAAAAAAAAAGAGAAGGTGGCCTTATAAACCCTCCAGATTCTTAAGAAGGACCCCAGGACCAGAAAATGAAAGCTCAGTGTCGACCAGCTTATTTCAAGTCCAGATTGAAGTGATCCACTCATCATCTAAATGCCTTCTAAATAAAGAAATGCACATCTTTATTAGAGGAAAATAACCACAGCAAGAGACTCACATATTTCTACATCTTTTCCATACTCAGTGTCTAGCATTGTGCAAATAATTTCCAGGCCTACCATGAGGCAGAAATAAGTGACTAAAAACCAGGAGACAAAAGAGAAAGTGAAAATAGATCCAGGGAAATCCTCGCTTTCTTGGATGACTCCCTCTGGGGAAAGCTAGTGATGGGCTACTCAGCCTCAGGGACAGGTCCAGGAGCAGGAACTGAGTCCCCAGGTTGATAGGCAACAGCTCCTCAGCCCCGTGCCAGCCGTGACTTCTGGTGTCTTCAGGCCCAGCTGGCAGCTGACAGCAACCACAGGAGAGACCATGAGCAAAAACTGCCCAGTGGAGCCCCTCCAAAACTCTCATCCACAGAAACCACGGAGACAACAAAGGATTATTGTTCAGCACAGTGAGCTCTGAGGAGATTTGTCGTGTAGCATTAGATAAGTAAGACAACACCCAACAATATGTCCACACATGTCCACCCAAAGACCTGCATGGAATGTTCATAGTAACATTATTGGTAATAGCCCCAAGCTGCAGAAAAACTCAACTGACCATCAACAGTGGAATGGATAAGAAAATTGTGCTACGTTTATACCAAGGAATACTACAAGGCAATGAAAATCAATAAACTACTGCCACATGCAACAATATGGATAAATTTCACAAATACAATATTAAGCAAATACTACATACTAAATTATTCCATTGATATAAACTTCAAAACACGCAAAACTAATTGATGGTGATGGAAGTCAGGATAGTGATAACCTTTTAGGAGGAAGTACGTGGCCATTGAGAAGGGTATCAGGAGTATTTCCAGGAGATTTTAAGATTCTACTTCTTTTTTTTTTTTTTTTTTTTTGCGGTACGTGGGCCTCTCACTGTTGTGGCCTCTCCCGTTGCGGAGCACAAGCTCCGGACGCGCAGGCTCAGCGGCCATAGCTCACGGGCCAAACCGCTCCACGGCATGTGGGATTTTCCCAGACCGGGGCATGAACCCGTGTCCCCTGTATCGGCAGGCAGACTCTCAACCACTGTGCCACCAGGGAAGCCCTAAGATTCTACTTCTTTATCAGATAGTGGTTGAAAGGAATTGCTTACTTTTTGACAATTTATCAAGGTCTTTAATTTCTTTTTAGAAACATCTTATAATATCCCTATACATTTATGACAATGCTATTGAAAATACACATAAGCAAAGAAATCTCAGAATATTTTGAATAAGTAATAATTCTTCTAGAAATGTCTCCGTTTAAAAATAGAGTAGCTTGCCCTGAAGATATAGACCTGCATTTGATCAGAGAGCCTGGGTCATGAAACAGAACGAGTTTTCATTTATTTAGCAGACTCCTCACACCTGCAGCCTTCCCTAAGCAGGAAGCAGACAGCAGATGGTGATGAGGGAGTACCTCCATCAGGCTCTGTGTGATGCACTGTAGACCTGACAACACCCCTGGCTACTCAAATCTGCAAACTAAACACCAGCGATGCCCCAAGGCAGTAAATCTCTTCCAAGCCCCAGAATTGCTGATAAGTGCTCAGAGCAGCTGATTCCTGTCACCCTGAGGAGGAGACCTGGCAGCTGCCTGGCAAGCAGAGCCTCGTGGCACAAGGACCTGAGGACCGTGGGGCCTTTTGTGCTGCAGAATCTTCTCATGATTTATGTGAAGGTCGTGGAGGTAAATGGGTGTTTCTGAAAATTTGTCACGAAAAAATGTTTTCAGTCTGGCAACCGAGAGATAACCAGCCAGCTTTCGGCAAATTCAGCTCTGCCTTGGATCAGAACCAGGGTTTGGCCTGGTTTCTGGGCATCTGAAAAGCAAAATCAAATAGCACAGCTTTCACATAGAAAATCATAAAACAACAACTCCAACACTTGGCTGATTATGAAAACACCAACCTTGAACTTACTTTATCTGCTTTAGGGACAAATTAGTTTGTTTGAGCCCCATTATGTTCCGTTTCCCCAAATTAAATTGCTCTCCGAGTCTCTTTCGCTCTTAAAAGTTATGCAGAAACAGTTCTTTGTCCTGGACGAGGTTCATGTGATTTTATCAGTCAAGAGGGAGATGGTTGAAGCTACTCCTGTTGAAAATATGGAGCCTCTGCAAACTGCACCATGAACAGTGTAGTCCATTAGCTAACAGCCATTTGTTCCCGCAAAAAAAATAAAAAAATACAGTAAAAAATGCTAGGGGAAATTGATTTTAACAACTCTAAAAAATAGTGTTTCTTTTCAGTGCAGCTATGTGAAAACATCAAGAACCAGCAATTAGAACTATGCTTTTTTTTCTGCTGTTGTGGCCAGCATCCATCATTTTTAGAGATCAGGGGAAACTTCTGTTTTGATTTCTTAATTTTAATCTCTTCTCCTGTGAGAAAGGGCAATAGAAATATAATGTGTACCTAACTGATTTGTAGTTCACATCTAAAGGCAGTGACTCTTTCTTTAGGAAGTGCTTATTCTTAAACTCGGAACTGCAGTGAAGAGGGACAGCCTTCTACTACTTATATAACGTAAAAGAGGAAATATTTAAAAGGTTGAATGCCTATTTTTTTCTCTCCATTTCTAACTTTAGTTCACTGCGAAAGAGAATTTTAAAAATAGGGCTTCACAGCCCAACTCAAAAAAAAAAATCATCACAATAAAGTTTCTGTTCATTTCACCACATTTTGAATGATTGATATGGGCCAGAAAATGCACTGATCCTGGCAATATAAACACGGATGACACTGCCTAGTTCTTAGGGCAAGCTCTTCAAACACAACTGGACGTTGTGTTTTCTTGTATTATTGAAAAGTAGATAATTTGATCCAAAATGTAGACATTCTATAAGAATTGGGAAGCTTTATTTGATTGAGGGTCTTACACACACACACACACACACACACACACACACACACACACACACAAACTACTTTCTTCATCATGTAAATAAAATGGTAATTTAGTTCTGTTTGTTGTTTAAGAGAGAAATAAAATAATCCTTCTTACCTGGTTTTCAAATTAGAAATGGGAAATAGTAATTTCCAGTTCAATGAATATAATATTTTAAAATTTAGTTCAGTTGCATAGAATATAAGACAGAGAAGAAGAATCCAGGAAGGAGGAATGTGTTGATAAGGAAAAAACACATGGACTAGGCAGATAGAGGGTAAGGCTGCAAACGTAGCACAGGTGACAGTCCCACTGTCTGCTCATGCTCTGAGGCTTAGTTGATGCAGTGCGTGTGGTCCCCCAGACGTTGGTAGACATGAGGGTACAGTGAAGGAACAGCACACTCTCTTGGGGCATTTTAGAATTAAAGGTACACACTCTTACCATTATGGTGTCTACATATCCATAAAGTCAACCTTACACACACACCCTCTTAAATTAGTTTAGAAACAAATAACGTCATAAATGAAACACACCCACAGCAAATCTGAGTTTGTGAATCCTTGTTTAATGTAATATCATATATTCACACACCAACACCCAGCAACCAGAAAGCTGAGATTTGATGGAATTGGGACCAGTCCCAGAAACCCATAGGAGTGGATCCAGTGAAATAACCCTTCCCACACCCTGTGTGCCCGGGTTTCAGTTCCCAACAGGCCTCTGAGTAAGAGCCAGGGTCTCAGATCACAAGGACGAGCCAGACAAGCCTCCACAGCACCAGCCGGATCATGTTGGCAAACCACTTGAGGGCCCCGAGTGTTCCCTTTCAAAAATTGTCTTTGCCTCCTGAAGAGCAAATAACAGTCTTTTGTTATGGCTTCCAAAGTGAGGCTAGATCTCTGCTAAATGGACTTTCTAGAGCACCTCCCCCAACACACATGTGAATACACACAGGCAGGCACACACACATGTGAATATACACAGGCACACACACACACGTGCACATACACAGGCAGGCACGCACAGATGTGTATATACACAGGAACACACACATGTGCACATACACAGGTGCACACACACATAGGCACACAGAGTTTTATCTCAATTCTAAAAATCAGAGCATATCCAGGTAACTGATGACAGGAAGGTAACTTGTTTGTATAACATATGATCCACACAGCTTTCCCTTCTGTGCCCTTGTATAGCACTTTCAGAGCAGTGGCATTGAATGGGAAAGATTTACTTATCAAAACAAGGTTGGTACGTTCTTCCCTATACTAATATGTGCATATGAATGTACCAAAGCTCTGTCTTTGTCTTTAGTTCTAAAATGCCATGCGCTCTACATGGTCCTATAAGCATCACTCACTCTAAATGTCCTAGAAAAATAGAGTAGAAACTTTATTCTATTCCTCCTCGAGGACACTGATCTCCATCTGGGAGAGGAGCAACCAGCATCCCTGATGCCACATCAAAGCCGGTCCTGGTTTCTCTAAGAAGTCTCTGCAGTTTGGAGCTGGGCAGTTGCATCAGAAATGTGCTACCCTGACATCCAATGCAAAAGGATGTGAAAGGAAGCCTACATCTTTGTTCCTTTATGAGCATTTTCCTTCCTACTGTTTTATTAAATTCTGTTCAAGAAGGCTGAGGTCAGGTATTTAATAAGATGAGAGCATCAAGGATCAATTTCTTTGCATCTTGGTAAAATAATTCAGGATCCTTTACCTTGAGAGTGGGTGCCTGGGATCCAAGGAAGGAAGTGTTTCCAGGCAGAGGGAGCAACCTCTTGCTACTGGGGGTAATGAGGTGAAGTCAACACGGACTGGTAGACCTAAGGTGAGGCAAGCATGGATGGGAAGGTTTAGATCATCAGAGACCCTGACAATGGCCACTCTGTTGGTGTGCTGGGAAGCCTTGGTGAGATGGACAGACAGCTTGTCCTAACCACAACTGCTCCACAAAGTGTGGAAACACATGGACCTAACTGCACATAGATTCATGAAGAAAAAGTAAATAAAACAACATCTGCACGATGATTTAGGAGAATATTAAACTACCTTCTGAGCATCCTCCCCGCCTCCCCTTTGCCCCTTCCATTCACACTCCACACAGCACCAGAACGGTGCTTCTGAAAAGCCCATTAGATGATGCTACTTGTGCTCAAAACCCCACATGGCATTGTCCTCAGAACAAAAGCTGGCCCCTTACCTCTCTGAGCTCTGCTATCACCTGCCCACCCCTCACTAATGTGGCCTCAGCTCTCCCAGATGTTCTGAGTATCACCCCTGGCTAAATGATGTGGATTTATGTTACCAAACTCAGGTCTGGTTGCTCACTGCTTGAAGGTCAATACTTGAGAAGCAAGTGTTGGTAGAAAGGAAAGTTTGCTTTATTCCAGAGGCTGACAACCTGGGGAGAAGGCTGACTCATGTCCACAGGCCAGCTGCCTGCTGCCAATCAGTTGGCAAGAGCTATGAAAGGGGAGTTTCAGGAGTTTATGGGAGGAGGGAGAGGGCTACAGGAAGAAACAGCACAGTCAACTCTGACGGTCATCTTGAAATTGGTCATGAAGTGGTCTGATCAGTGTAATTTTGATTGTTTTAAGTACAGTTAGTCTTCAGTTCCAGGGTCAGTTTGTTCCTATTTCCCTGAGGCCAGTTCTCAGAATTGTGGCAGCTTATGTCATGGCTACAGTCTGGTCATCATGTATTAACAGTTAACTTCTTCCACCTGATGGATGTTTCAGTATCTACCAGACAGCTCACAGGATATGGCTCAGAATATGACCTATAGTCCTTGAGGAGGAACTAAAGGTCCCTGACTTTGTTTAATGACTAAACTATTATTATTTTGTCCTGTTTGACTACTTTGCTTTGCTTCTGCATTTTCTCACTTCTCTGATTAAATTTATTCTTTGGCTCAAGTTTTTCTACAGACAAGAGGCAGGCAGAGGACATGGGGGACCCCAGGTCTGTCCTGGGAAGACCCCATAAGGTCTGGCTCTGTTTCATATATAGGAGACAGTAAAAGTGCTCCTATAAATATATAAGAAAAAAAAGACTGACAGCTCAGTGGGAAAATGGGCAATGAGATGGGCGAGCCATGCACAGAAGAGGAAATACAGTCAGAAATCTCAACATCACCAGCATGCAGGAAAATGAAAGCTAAAGCAATAATACCTTCGTATTTTCCACCCAGCAGACTAGCAAAACATAGCAAGCACTGTAGCTTTCAGTCTGGAGGAGGATTCAGGGAACAAGGTGAGCAGCCATTGCTGGTCAAGATGAGGACTGCTACAGCTTTTTGAAATGTATCTCTGATCATCTGATAGACACACACCCTTTGCCCCAGCAACCCCATCTTTTTTTGTTTTTTTTTTTGCGGTACTTGGGCCTCTCACTGTTGTGGCCTCTCCCGTTGTGGAGCACAGGCTCCGGACGCGCAGGCTCAGTGGCCATGGCTCACGGGCCCAGCCGCTCCGCGGCATGTGGGATCTTTCCAGACCAGGGCACGAGCCTGTGTCCCCTGCATCGGCAGGCAGACTCTCAACCACTGCACCACCAGGGAAGCCCAACCCCATCATTTTAAAGAATATATCCCGTTACAATGAAAGAACCAGAATATCAAAGTAATTGCATAAGAATATTTTTGAAACAAGAGTGTTTTGGGGACTTCCCTGGTGGCCCAGTGTTTAAGAATCTGCCTGCCAATGCAGGGGACACGGGTTCTAGCCCTGATCCAGGAAGATCCCACATGTCATGGAGCAACTGAGCAACTGCGCCACAACTACTGAGCCCAGGTGCCACAACTACTGAATCCCACGTGCCTAGAGCCCATGCTCCACAACAAGAGAAGCAATGAGAAGTCTGCGCTCTGCAACGAAGAGTAGTCCTTGCTCGCCACAACTAGAGAAAGCCCACATGCAGCAACGAGGACCCAACACAGCCAAAAAATAATTTAAAAAAAAGTATTTTGAATATTTTTGAATATCAAAACAACCTGGAAAATAGTCTAAAAATCCATTTATAGCTAAGATTTAGTTACCTTCCTACTATGAGATGTTATGCTGCTGCTCGCTTCAGTTGAGGCCAAGTTTCCCCTATTCTTGAGGACATTAAATACACACTCTTCAAAAATGTTTCTGCTTTCTGCATTGGCTCTGTTTTCTTGCCATTTCTTTCTTCCCCCCCTATCCAGTATGCGGCTTTCACTGGCTCTCCTGTTTCCACGCAGCACCCCTGTGCTGGGCTGTGCCTGCAGCCCTTAAGGACAGAATCCCACATGCTGAGGAGGCGGCGGCAGCTTCCAGATGTGGGCTGGGCTGGGCAGTTGGTGGCCACACTGCTTCACTGTCACACTCAGTGGATGTCCATTTTCCTCCCCTGCCCTCGGTTCATGTTAGGGGCATCCCAGTTACAGCTCCCCAGTTCCGGAGTCACCATGAGGTCTAAGGCACAGAGCGACTTGCTGGGGACCCCCAATGCCAACTTAGGTTTCACAGCTGTTGTTGCTAAAAAAGTGTTATTCATTCACCTGCTTTCCAGCTTCCAAAATAATGACTCTCACCTCTTTATACATCTTAACCCGTTTACTATGATTTAAGTGGATATTGGGAGGGAGCAAGGTAATCACGTGTGTTCCGCATCTTTTACTGAAGGCCCTGTATTAGTCGGCTCGAGCTGTTGTAACAAAGTGCCGCAGATGGGGCGGCTTAAACAACAGACATTTATTTTTTCATGGTTCTGGAGGCTGGAAGTCCAAGATCAAGGTGTGGGCAGGGTTGGTTTCTTCTCAGCCCTCTCTGCTTGCCTTGTGGATGGCTGTCTTCTTGCTGTGTTCCCACATGGTTTATTCCTCTGTGCTGTGCATCCCTGGTCTCTTCCTCTTCTTATAAAGACACAAGTTACACTGGGTTAGGGCCCATACCAACAGCTTCATTTAACTGAGTCACATCTTTAAATGACCTATCTGAAAATATAGTTGCAGTCTAAGGTACTGGGGCAGTGACTTCAACATATTAATTTGGAGGAGGGATCATGACTCCGCCAATAGTCTTGAACATGTTTCTCCAAATATAATTTTTCACAGTAAAGCAGCCACTCGATCAACATTTTCTAAATGGCATGTTGTAGCACATAAATGGATTATGATGATTTTTTTTTTTAAAGAAGATGTTGGAGGTAGGAGTTTAGTAATTTATTTATTTATTTTTGCTGTGTTGGGTCTTCGTTTCTGCGTGAGGGCTTTCTCTAGTTGCAGCGAGCGGGGGCCACTCTTCATCGCAGTGTGCGGGCCTCTCACTATTGCGGCCTCTCTTGTTACAGAGCACAGGCTTCAGACGCGCAGGCTCAGTATTTGTGGCTCATGGGCCCAGTTGCTCCGCAGCATGTGGGATCCTCCCAGACCAGGGCTCGAACCCGTGTCCCCTGCATTAGCAGGCAGACTCCCAACCACTGCACCACCAGAGAAGCCCAGATTATGAAGGTTTTTAATCACAGTCTCCATTTCAGTGCTTGTGAGGTCTGTTTATATTTTCTATTTCTTCCTAGTTCAGTCTCAGAAGGTTGTGCTTTTTTAAGAATTTGTCCATTTCTTCCAGGTTGTCCATTTTATTGGCATATAGTTGCTTGCAGTAATCTCTCACGATCCTTTGTATTTCTGCAGTGTCATTTGTTACTTCTCCTTTTTCATTTCTAATTCTATTGATTTGAGTCTTCTACCTTTTTTTCTTGATGAGTCTGGCTAATGAAATGAAGCTAGTGGGTCACAATCCAGCTTGGAAAATAAAATTGAAATAGAACAGAAACATGTCAGATTGAGGAGGAAATAGTAAAAGTTAGAGTCGGGATTTTTTTAAGTTGCATACAACTTTGGTTTCAATGTTGAGTGTGGTGAGTGGCATGGATTGAAAGGTATCATAAGTTCTTCATGTGGGACTCATGGCCAATGAACGTTTAAAAGCTGCCATCCAACATAATCCATATTTCCTGCTTTACAAATAAGAGGAAGTTCTTTCTACCGAGAGAAACGGTCTAGTTAGTGCCTCCACTGATTTGTTTCTTCTTGAAAAAAAAGTATGCTTTTTTTTTTCCTTCTAAAAATAACGAGAGTAAAAATGCAATTAGACATTTTAGATTAAATGATAGGAAATATTTCTTAAGATGGAAGTAAAAATAGAGTTTAGAGGCAGGGTAAATACATATAGAGATGTTAGAGAAGTGGTTAAGGTGAAACATTTCCCCCCCAAAACTCCTCCACTCCCTATAAATAATATTTAGTTCAGTTTGACGAATACTAATTGGAGCTTTCAGCTTGACAGCTCACATTAGGTACTTATTCTGTGTTGTGTGTTTTGCATGTCCTTATGCACGAGTTCAGCATATCAGCCATGAGGTAGCAAGTATTTTGAGCTCCGATTTAAAAACAAGAAATGGCATTTAGAAAATCACATGGCATGCTGCCGAGGACAGAGTTGCCTGAAGCCAGGATTCACAGCCCTGCTCCAGACTACTTGTTCTTCTGACTCACACCCAGGACAGCTACAGAGCTGTGCAGCCCAGGCATAATGAAAATGCAGGGCGCTTCTTCATAATATTAAGTTCATGAAGGCCACAGCAGAGTACAAAGCAAGCACAGGGCCCTTCAGAACACGGCCCCGTGTGGCCGCTGGGTCCCCCGCCCATGGAACTGGCTGTTTTCCCACCAGGAGTTTCTTTCTCCCGTGGAGAAAGAGGATGACCTGCTTTTCCTCCAAAGTGCTCTGAGCGCGGAGTTACTTCTCCTGTGTCCTGCATGCTGGGTTGTTCCTGGCTCTGAGTCGTTGTTGTCTCCAGACAGGGATGCTGAAAACTCAGCCTCTGTACACCCGTGCTGAATCTAATCTCAGAGAGAGCTTGGAGTGAAGTAGAAAAAAACAGCTTTATTGCTTTGCCAGGCAAAGGGGAACACGGTGGGTTCCTGCCTTTGAAAACTGTGCATCTCAACCTGGGAGGATTTGATGAGGGGTTTTATAGCAATAGTTCAAGGGCGGGGTTGCTGACAAGATTAGGGTGTGAAGGGCCTGTATTCTTCTAATCTGCTGAGCTTCTCTGGTCCCTTTAATCGTGGTTGCTTGGTTGATCCTCCCTTGATTAGCAACCTCTGCCCTTTGGAAATCGGGGAAGGTCACAGAGGCTGGGGTCTTGTCCTACAAGAAACAGAGGACAGAAGGGTTTCTGTGCCCAGGAGCCTCACAGGATCCTCCTCCGTTTCAAGAGAGGCAGAGGACGTGCAGCCTGGGGCCAATGTCACCCTGTCTGCTGCCCCACCAGGCTCAGGCATTGACTCCCACTTGCTTAGGGGCTGGTGTTGCAGCTCACGTGCTTGTCTGTGAGGTGAAACTCAGGGTGAAATGCCTCTCAAGTGCTTTTGTTCTTTGGTAAAAGAGAAAAACAAAACTTGTTCTGATGACTTTTGGAAAACAGTTTCAGTTTGTGTTTAAGTGGGTTACTTTGCTGTTGCTCTTTTGACTTCTGGAAATCCCTCTTGGCGTGGAGAGGAAAGGCAGAGATAAAACCAGGTGAGGTCTGTGGAGTTTTTTAGCGTAAGCACTTGCTGTTGGACTGCATTGTGTTTTTATGTCACTGTTTGTATTAAGTGAGATTTAATGGAATAGGTGTATTCCAGCAAGGTGAGCTTTATTCTTATTTCTGTTTCTTTCATTTTGTTCCTGATTGGACTAACTCCGAAAGCTTCTGTTCTTACCACATGCCCTGGGGGTTCTGAATCACGCTGAGTACGTACGTACAGCAGGCAAAGAAAATGGAATTCATTTTCAAAGTGTTTTAAGTTGTCAAGGCACCAGACAATATGTTTCTTACTGAGCCAGGACTCCAAGGTTCTTGTCACAGATGGGGAGAGAAGACTGTTGACAAAAACTCCCTTTCTCAGGCGTCTAATGGAGGTGGTCGTGAAGAAGTCTTAGAACTGCCATGGTTGGGAGGAGGAAGGGAGGGACAGACAGGACAACTGTAAGTGGGTTTTACTCATTTCAAAGCAGATGATGTCTCAGTTTTGTTTTTTATCTGGTTGAACTCACATATTCTATTTAAATTGAAAGTGAAGGACACAATAATTTGGATCAGAATTTCCATGCCAACATTCCAAAAAATAGAGCTTCTGAAACCTTTTTAAGGCTTACGTATATTTGAAAAATGTTTAAAAAGATGAAAAGAGTAAGAAAATTCAAGAGAAAATGATAACAAACATGTATATATATTACCAAGAAAAAATGGACGGAAGGAAAATCTGGCTAAGGATCTTGTGTTACTGAGAAATGAAGTCGAATTTGCCATGTTTATTTTCAAGAAATTGAATAAGAATTCTTTTCTGCAATTCTGCCTGTTGCGTTTTCACACGAACATTTTCGTCTGCCTGTTGGGTTTTCATTTGAATATACAATAGGAGACCAAATTAGATAACCGTTGGAAGTGATAACTTTTTAAAGTACTCGAATCAAAGACATCAGATGGTCTTGAATACCTACCACATGATCCCACAGTGAGTTTGATTCGATATTTCCAATTAACTTGTGCATGGGATTGGGTGTTACTCAAGTGAGAAGAGGAAAGAGAAGTGTGAAGTAGCAGTACAAATATAGACACTATATTTCAGAAGACTCTTGCTTGGTTTTATAACCTGTATAACAAATTTTTTCTGATTTTTATTATGTAAGTTTAACTTTTTGTAACTTGTTATGTAATTATTATCAAAGCTTTCTTTTTTTGAATTTTTATTTATTCATTTATTTGTTTGTTTATTTATGTATTTTTGGCTGCATTGGGTCTTTGTTGCTGCGCGGGGGCTTTCTCTAGTTGTGGCGAGCGGGGGCTACTCTTCGTCGTGGTGTGCAGGCTTCTCATTGTGGTGGCTTCTCTTGTTGCGGAGCAGGCGCTGTAGGTGCGTGGGCTTCAGCAGCTGTGGCATGTGGGCTTGGTAGTTGTGGCACATGGTCTCAGCAGTTGTGGCACATGGGCTTAGTTGCTCTGTGGCATGTGAGATCTTCCCAGACCAGGGCTCAAACTTGTGTTCCCTGCACTGGCAGACAGATTCTTAACCACCTTCTTAGCCACCAGGTAAGTTCCTGTCAAAGCTTTCTTAAGGAAAAAACTCATCCCATGATCAAAGTACATGCAAGTCAATGTCACAGATAATGGGGGTGAGGGACATGCCAGAGGGAAGATCCCTGTTAATCCTGACTAGTGTGTCTCCTGAGCCCCCTGACTTTGTTTTGTGGGGTCCTTCCCTACTGAAGTCTCCTGATTCTTTTTCTAACAGGTCTCAGGATGTTCCTGGTTTTACTTTTAACCCCTAATTCCCATCACCTTCCCTGGTGGTCAGATGAAATGGGTTAGTTGTTAGCTTCCTTTAGGTTAGAAGATACGTCCTTGACTTGTCTAGGTCATATAAACACAAAGTCCAGGCATATAAGCAATCTAGGATTTGATTCTTGCTCTCTCCACTTAACTGTATTTGCATTTTATTTTAGAATGCAAGCAATTCATCATTTCCTTGACACTCTGGGGTCATTGGTTTTGCCTTTAACCAACCATACTTGGGTATGAAAAATGCACCGAGGACCTTACAAGGCAAAGTACCAACCAAAAGCTTTTCCTTCATAGTGTAAATGGCTCTTTTTATTGTGATATCCATAATGATTTTTTTTAATAAATAAGTGGTTGGCAACTGGGAGATGAGGAGTTGTGAGCCCTCCAAGTCCTCCAGATGAATGAGCAGAGTGGGCAGAATGGGCAGCTGTAGCCAGTCATTAAATATAATTGAAGGCCTTCCCTCTACGCTCTGTGCCCATGAGCCTGAATCTGGCTCCAAAGAAAGCCTGAAGCCCTGCCAGTCCATAGTTTTCTGCCCCGAACCATGAAGAGACCATTGGTAGGGAGGTTAGGAGAATGTTGAGGATGGGCTCAGAGTAGTTTTTTGTTAGTGATGGATCTGAAGGAGAAAGAGACTTTCTGGGTTCTGCGCCACTATCCCTGAGGACAGGTGTATCAGCAAGAATTAGAGTGCTTCATCTTTGCTGTTATCCTGGAAATAAATGTTTCTTGGGAGTAGGAAAGAGTGGTATAAAAGATGAGCTTGTGATCCAAGAATGTACAAGGACAGATGTGTGAATTTTGACATCACTGGACCACACGAAGGTTGCTTTCATTGGAAGGTGTGGCAGGATGAATAATGCCCCCAAATGTCCACACCCTAATCCCTGGAATCCATGGACATGTTTTATCCCGGAAGAACTTTGTAGATAGAATTAAGGTTACAGATCTTAAAATAAGGAGATTATTCTGGGTGATCTCCCAGGAGATGCACTGGGTGGGCTCAGTGTAATTATGTGGACCTTAAAAGTAGAAGAGGGAGGCAGAAGCATTGTTGGAGAGATGTACCAGTGAAAGATGAAGCAAGAAGGTCCTGAAGCATGAGAGGGACCCAGCTGGTCATTGGTGGCATGAAGATGCAGGCATGGGGCTATGAGCCAAGACAGGCAGATGGTCCCTAGAATCTGGAAACAGCCTTCAACTGGCAGCCAAGGAGGAAACGGAGCCTCCATCCTATTACAAGAAATTGAATTCTGCCAACCACCCGGATTAGCAGGAAACAGGTTCTTCCTTTCAGCCTCTAGGAAGGACCACATCCTGCCAACACTTTGATTTTAGCCGGGTGGACGAGACCTATGTCAGATGTCTGCCCTCCAGAATTATAAAACAATAAAACTGTTGTCTTAAGTCAGTAACAGTGTGGTTGATTTGTTACACAGCTCAGTGGTCCATAGCACTGCATACAGATAGTACAGATAAATAAAGGAAAGGACTTTGTCTCTCATGCACAATTTTTCAATCTATGGTGGTTCTAAAAAATTGAATTCATGGGCTTTATCACAGCTATTTGCTAACACAAATATGAAGTTGCTGAAAATTGAGCCTTTGCATGTACATATATACACTACCAAATATAAAATAGATAGCTAGTGGGAAGCAGCCGCATAGCACAGGGAGATCAGCTTGGTGCTTTGTGACCACCTAGACAGATGGGATAGGGAGGGTGGGAGGGAGGGAGACCCAAGACGGAACAGATATGCAGACATATGTATATGTATAACTGATTCACTTTGTTATAAAGCAGAAACTAACACACCATTGTAAAGCAATTATACTCCAATAAAGATGTTAAAAAAAAAAAAAGAAAGAAAATTGAGCCTTTGGGTAAACAGGTGTTGCCACAGCTAACTGGCCATCCAATGAGAAATAGCATCCACTTGGGCCAGGAAATAATAGCTTGTCTGTTTTTCTTGTCATCTTTTATTATTTCCCTATTTAACTTTACTTTTTTTTTCAATAAACATGCTGTTTTAGAAAAATAACATGACAATTGCTAGTGGCCTGTCCTGTATTCTGCAGCAGTAGTTGGAGATCTGAAAACATTTCATTTTTCTCTCTCTTCCTCAGTGACAGTTTCCTAAATTGCTAAATTGCTACAAATTTTCAGACCTAGTGGGTCTCCCAGGCCTTACTGAGTGTCTGCCATGAGCTTCTGATTTCCTGGGTAATCCTCTCATTAGTGCATATGTTTCTACTCTCTTTATTGTCAGGCATATGGCAAGGTAACTTACTCCATAGAGGTCTCGTCTAGTTTTCTGGCCACAGAAAGCAATTGTTCTCAGAGATAACCATGGAAAGCTCCAGAAAGTTCCATAAGGAGGTACATCAGGAGAGATTTTGATCCCGTAGGACCAGACCTAGATGGTATGCATTGTTCATACCCTGCCTGCACTCTTGGGGCCCCTCCTTCTTTGGGGCACCTCTGCCCTTAATTTCTGACATTCAGCTCCCCCTTGCTTCCTGAGGGTTTCTTCTTGGGCCCCTGGAGAGGTCCTGGCACATTTCAACCTGAATCCCAGACACTAGGTCATTATGAAAGTAGATAGTATTTAAAAACTATTGGTTTTAAATCCTAGTAAGCACAAATTGTCTCATTGAGGGACAGTGTTGCCGTGACAGCAATAGACTCAAGGAACACTTGGCCTTGTCGTGACGATACCAACTTGTATTTCACTGGATTTTCTCCAGATGATGAGCAGTCTCCAGTTCCATGCAAAGTTTCCTTCCCAAGTGTTTTGGGCATCCTCTTAACACACCTTATACATTTCATGAATTTCTTTGCTTTTGGAGACATTTGTTTCCACCAGGACCTCGCTGTAGTCTCCAATCAGAGGCTGCAGTATTTTGATATTAGTTTTATGGGTATTTATTTGATTTCATTCCTTGCCTCGGTTTTCACTGAGTATGGTTCCTCTAAGGAGTTTATCACCGCTGCTTTGGACATCAATTTTATAGATCCAATTTTATAAGCTTTTTTTTTTAATAGGAAGACTTTATTTATTTAAAGCCATTTTATATTTGTATAGCAATTGACCAGAAAGTGAACAGAGTTCCCTCATACCACCTCCTCCTCAGCACACAGTTTTCCCTATTATTACATTTTGTAGTAGTGTGGTACATTTGTTAAAATTGATGAACCTACACGGACACACTATCAATTAATTAAAGTCCATAGACTACATTAGAATCCTCTTTGCTCTGTTCATTGTATGGGTTTTGACAAATGTATAACGTCATGTGTCCATGATTACAGTATCGTATAGAACAGTTTCATTGCCCTAAAATTCCCCTGTGTTCCACTTATTCACCTTCCCTCCCCAAATCCTAGCAATCTCTGATGTACCATCAAGATGGCATATTGGCCAGTACAGGATGCATTTGAGTTATGAGGTAAGGCTAAATGTTATCACATGATGTTCACCACTGTAAATTTATCCCCTTTGTTTATTCAGAGATATAATAAAATAAACAAAAAGGATATGTGTGCCCTCAGAGCCACAATACTCACAAATCATGACTTGTAAAAGCAAGGGCCAGTCAATAGAAGTGGCTCAGACTGTCTCTTAAACATGCTTGCACCCTGAGTTAGTCATCACGTGTAAGCTTCCCAGTGTGACTCATGTAATTCTTGTGGGTCCTAGGCTATGAGAAATCAGGCACTAAGAAATCCACACCTACAACTCTCAATGCTCCATTTTCAAGACCTCAAGAATTGCTGATATCAATTATCATCCAATAAAGATTGTATTTTTCTGAGAGAGAAGCAGTGCCTGGTTTTGCTGGCATAGCCACCCATCATTTCCAAGACAGACACCAAAATTATACTTGACATGCAGAGGTTGACTGCTACAATCTACCTGTATAATTCTCTCATCACCCATAGCTTTATTTTCTTGGGGGTGTAGTTATGTCACATGCTAGTCTATCTTCAGGAAAGTTTCCCTCAGTGAGAGGAGAAAGGGACTGTTTGTATTTGGATGAATCTACTTAAAAAGAGAAAGAAACTAACCTCACTTCAGAACATGTAAGATGGTTGCTAAGACTTGCATTTCCGTGGAAGGGCTATCACTTGGTAGTAGACGCTCAGCTCTCAAAGTCCAACTAACTCATAGAACATCGTCATGAGGTGTGAGGCAGACTGAGGGCTGCCCTTTCAGCCTGGATCCTGGAGCCCGGACCTTGGCATCTAGTTCTTGGGGGAGGTGGGGGCTAAGAGGAGATTACTCCCACTTAGCTTACTGAAAGTCTGAAGCCATTTAACTGCACTGGGGCCCCTCTTTCTCCAGGAATAGTTTTATTTTAGTTAGTTATTCAGAGTCTAATATAGGGGGCTGAAAATCACCTTTCACAATACCCTCTTTCTAGCTGGTTCTCTGGAAATCAAGGTAATTAATCTACTTTGCAAAGTCAAACCCCATCTCTTTTCTTCTGAAGACCATCTTTTCACTGCCCAGGTGTCATAACACATTACGTGGTTTTCTGTCAGACTTGGGCTCATCACAGTCCAATATTTTTGTTTTACCTATTTTTTTATCCCATCAAAATTATTCTTGCTCATTTCTGCACTTCCCTGGGGGATAATAGTCTGTCTCAGAAGGAATTGGCCTCAGTACTAGGACTTGCAAGGTGCACTGCAGGTACAAACAGCAAGAGAACCCTTAGTATTTCACACACAGGAGGGGTGGATTTCCCTTGAAGAAGTAAATCCATTAAGGGCCAGTTGGGAGAACAAAAATCATGTGAGGTATTTCAAACAGCGGGGGACATAATCATTTTTACACAGACGTTGAAAATCTAACAAGGCAAAAAGGGGTAATCAGACTGTAAATCTTGAAAGCACCGAATCCCTCCAGGGTTTATTAGTGACCCATTTATTAATTAAGTGAAGGAAACGGCTAAGTTCCTCTAGTTTGGAGAAACACAGGAAGAGTTGGGTTATTGACTTGAAGCTCAGAGGAGGGACCTCAGAGGCTGATGCTCAAACCTCAGAATGGGACGACTAAGAGTCAGTGGTGCTTAGATCTGAGAGGGAGTCTCCCTACAGCTAGACACTGGAACACTAAGAATGTGCCGTGAAGCTGGTGCTGGAAGTTAGTGCCCAGGGCAGGGAGAACCTTGAGCCATAGCTGCCCTCTGCTGGGGTGGTGGTGGGAGATGCTTGGGATGCTGGAACCAGGAGGGAAGTACCTTTTCCTCTCCTCTTGCCTTCCAGTTCTCTTCCAGCATCGCCACACACAGAACCTAGGAGGAAACTGGTAAGAAAGCATGAAGAGTGGCTTCAGAATTGCAGCCTCAAGCATCACATAGTCTTGGAGCTGAGGAAGAATAGATACATGACCTGCACAGTCCACTCCTTGGACTTCCTGGCATCTGTACATCCCCTTCTGCCTGTTTTCAAGTCCTTCTCATTTTAGCCTCTACAGTCTTCTTGGCATAGAAAATGTAACTCTGCCTCATAAAATAAAGATACTCTCACTCATATACACAAATTGTATATACACAAATTGGTTCATATACACAAATTGTAATAAGCTGGAAAGGAAATGTGTGTAGCTGCTACAGTCCTCACTCTGTAATTGTAACAATTGATATTTATCATTACTATCATTGTCTATCCATCCCATGTGCCCTAATTCCCAGGTAGTATTATAGCTGACCAGCATTGTCTTCTTGGGTGAGATAGAATGACCCAAACCTTTATTTCTTAAGTGTCTAAAACTTCAGTGATTCTGCTTTTATTAGGATACTGTAGTTTTCCACTTACATTTATCACCATGAGAGTACTAAAATGAACACTGAGGATTCCCTGTTTTTTGTTTTTTTTTCCCCTGGGTTTTAAAAATAGTTTCCCCTGCCCTTACTGTGTAGCAACTCCCCCTAAATCCTCCTGGTAATTAGAAACATTTACTCCAGCAAATACAAAGCCTTGGGCATCAAAATGGCCTTAGTCTCAACTTTGCTTCAGTGGAGCCCTTGCTGTTTGGCCTGGTAGTATTATTCCTCTCTTGGAAACTGTGATGGTTAATTTTATGTGTCATCTGGACTGGGACAATCGTGTGCCAGACATTTGGCCAAACAACATTTTGTGTATGTGTGGCTGTTTCTGGATGAGATTAACATTTGAATTGATAGACTGAGTAGTGCAAGTTGCCCTCTCTGACTTAGACAGACCTCATCAAATGAAAACCTGAATAGAAAGAAAAGGCTGATATTCCCATGAGGAAGGTGCACTTCCTCCTGCCTGGCTACCTTGAGCTGGGACACTGGTCTTTTCCCAGCCTTTGAACTCAGACTGTAACACTGGCTCTTCTTAGGTCCTGAGTTCACTGCTTTCAGAGTAGAGCCGCACCATCGTCCCTCCTGGGGCTCTCGCTTAATGACTGCATGTCTTGGTACTTCTCAGCCTCCATAGTCTGTAAGCCAATTCCTTATAATAAATATCTAGATCTGGATCTAGACCCTGTTGATCTGTTTCTCTGGAAAATCCTAATACAAGAACTAATGCCCAGGATAGGAATTAGGGCAGCCAAGTGAAGCATTTGCCTCAAGCATAATCAAGATAAATAATATTTTAATGCAATATTTTAAAAATCAATATTGATGCCAAATATACAAGATGAACAAAAATGCCAAAAAATTGAAATGAAGACAGGATCCAACATAAGCCAAACTATATCAGAACCCGCAAGAAAAGGAAAAATGTGCACCCTTATATACATATTTTTATGTATTTTATTTTAATGGATAATTTTTCTACAACATTAAATAGTTGAAAAATTATTGAAAGGTTGGAAGTAGGTATATTGGAACTTGAAACATGTTTAAATATTTATATCAAAATTGGAACTTATTATAATGTTACTTTTCTGGCTTTAATGAAAAACAGATTCATCAAATAATATTAAACAATATAAACATTATTTGATGAATAATATTATTCATCAAATAATATTTTCAAAGTCAACTTCTTTGCTTATTTCATTTTCAAATGAGAACTGCCATGTTGGACAATTTCTCTTCACCAAGTGAAAATTTTAAATAAAATTTAATTATCTCAGGTTACTTATCCTGTCTTTATTTAAATTTTTGATATTTTATTCATCAGAGTTTTTTGAAAAATTGAGTTAAAATATTACTTGTCTAGGTGACTGAGTTTTTCATGCTTCTTGAATTTTACATGTGCGGCAACTGCCTCGCTTGTCTTACTCTAAACCTGGCCCTGTTAAGACCCCTTATTCAGTGAAGTTTGTTATTAGGTATAATAGTGAGAGGGAAGTATGAGAAGAGCATCCCCAATTTTTATCCCTTAAATTCCCAGATATGTCCATATCGCCTCTGGGAAAAATAGTACCATATAATGTGTTCAGTAGACTTAAAGAAATATTGCTTCCTGTGAGATAGTCCTCCAGATTTTCAGAAATTTTTTTCTTAACTGGAACCATAACTAAAGATTTAGTAGCTCCATTCACTAGTTCATCTGACCGTCTGTTTCTCAATGACAAGCTATATATTAAAATCAGAGAATTCCGTGGACATGAGTCCATCACTGTATGTCTTGTGCTGTGACATTGGCTGCTCTGTTAGGAGCCAGGATGATGAGGTACGATGATGTCAAATTAGGCATTTCAGACATCCACAGATGTTGGTGCTGGAAGAAGCATTGTAAGTCAGAAAGTCAAATCCATATCCAAAATACATGTCTATTTTAGGAAAGACAAACCATTGCTCCTCCCACGATGTAAGGCATTTCATATAATTAACTTGGCACAGGTACTTAAAGGGGCCCCTCAAGGAATGATGACCGTGTCAGGGCACAGTGATATTGTTAGAGTAGAAACTCATCAGTGACAGGAGCCCAGATTGACATCAGTGATAAGAATTCCATGTTTTTAAGCCATATGTTGCCTCCTAGCAAATATCCTGCCATTTTGTTTGGTGCTGGTGTGGTCGAGGAAAGAGGACATCTGAGGGAAGAGGTCATCTGGTCCACCTGGTTTTGATAGGCTCCTCTGCAGAGATGCCCTCTTGTAGGTATTCACACAGTTTCCAAACATCTTCACAGCCTACGCCCAGCCTTCAAGACCCTTCCATATACCTCTTCCCCATGCTTTCGGCCAGTTCATTCCAAATCCCTGACCATCTTGCAAACCCAATGGTTGCAGCTTGTAAACCAGTGTGGAGCCCTTTCTCTGCTGTGCTTTAGTTGAGAAAAAGTGGACAATATAAAATATTGCTTAAAGTTCTGGCCATTGGAAGAATTTATCTTCAACCCTGGTCATTTATGAACATCTCTCTATGATGCTATAATGTTACAGCCGTCAACCACTGATCAGGGCCACTAAATTATAAAACTTATCTATATATCAGGACTGACTATTATTTTTATTCCTAAGTCAACCAACCATAAGGAACTCCTTGTGAAGTCTTAGGACAGGAGGCAATAGAAGGAGCAAGTTCCATGAGATTCTGAACCAAATTGTGACGCAATTTTCTGTGCTTCCAGGATCTGATCAAGGCCTGTATCTTATACGTCTTTGCCATTAGATGATGGATTTGATGGTGTGTACATTGATCCTATGGCTTGTTGACCACAAAGGTTCAATAGCAAGCTCGAAAATCTGTGTTAAAAGCAGTATGGTTATCTGAGGGTTTGTTCCACAAACCTAAGTTTCATTTGTTAGACGTATATCACAGTCTGCATTCAGTGCCCCTACTCACCACAGATACTTTGAGGACCATTGGAAGTGCTGGCTCCTAAAACTCATGTGGGAAAACAATTTAGCCATAAATGGACAAAAATAATGTCCCAGGGTAAACAAAACTATCAACTTTTTTTTTTTTTTTTTTTTTTTTTGCTGTACGTGGGCGTCTCACTGCTGTGGCCTCTCCCATTGCGGAGCACAGGCTCTGGACGCGCAGGCTCAGCGGCCATGACTCACGGGCCCAGCCGCTCCGCGGCATGTGGGATCTTCCCAGACCGGCGCACGAACCCGTGGCCCCTGCATCGGCAGGCGGATTCTCAACCACTGCGCCACCAGGGAAGCCCAAACTATCACCTTTTGACCTGAACATGACCAAAACATTTTTAACAACCCTACACTGATTTGTCCACAATATAACTAATTTAAAATACCAGTCACCTTGTTATTTGGCACTTAATGAACTCATTAGACTGTTCACTTGTATGCAGTATGCAATGATATTGTACAGACTCAGATGCAAATTATATTTTTCTTCTACATTGAAATGAACATATAATGTAACATAAATAAAGAAATAAATGTTAAACACATATAATTAATGCAAAAAGAGTTTGTAAAATAGAATTTATAAATAAGGCAATATTAAAATGGAGGTTTCTTAATGAATAAAAAAGCTGCTTGAGTAGGGTTTGGTGATGAAAGAGGTAAGATAGAGTGTCTTGTCGCTGGTCTTGTCTGGTGGAAGGTGAAAGTGGACAAGAGGAAGAAGGTGAAGGAGTGAGTGAATGGTCCATGTTGGAACTCACAGAAATGGAAGGTTTCTCTTCTTCATATGTGAATCCCTAGAAGTGAATGGCTGTAACTCATGTGCAAAGCAATAAGCACAGCAATGCTGAAAAAGAAGAAAAAGAAGAAGGAAAAACATGCGTATGAGTTTGCTAAGGCAGCTGTAACAAAGTACCACAAACTGGGTGGCTTAATTACACAAAAGTATTGTCTCAGAGTTGTGGAGGCCAGGAGTCTGAAATAAAGGCAGAGTTGGTTTCTTCTGAGGCAGTAGAGAGAATCCAATCTGTGCCTCTCTCCTGGCTTCTGGTGGTTTGCTGACAATCGTTGGCATTCCTCAGCTTGTGGCAGTATAATTCCAACTTTAACACTGTGTCCTCCCTGAGTGTGTGTCTGTCTCTGTGTGCAAGTTTCCCTTTTTTATATGGACACCAGCCATATTGGATTAGGGCCACCCTAATGACCACAACTTGATCACCTGCAAAGACTATTTCCAAATAAGGTCATGCTCACAGGTACGGGAGACTAGAACTTCAATATCTTTTTACATCTTTTATATTTTCTGCTTGGCCTTAGAATCAGCCATTTCTCTAAGGAGTCCTTCTTCCTTTTGTTGAAGAATGGTGGTAGAAGCTGAGATCTGGGTGTGTGATGTGTTCTTTGTTACTGGAGTGTCTTTCTAAGTGTTTCTAAGCCCTCTCAGCTGACAGATCAAGGAAATATATGTGTGTATACTAGCATGTGTATGCGCATACCTAAAAGTATTCTATATGCAACCAAGCATCTATATGAAGCTAGATATGAGTTCACATGGGTGTCTCCAATCCTAACCCTTCACTACATGGATCATCCTAGCCTCCTGTTGCTCATCCTGTTAACTCTCACTCCATCAGTGAGAAGCTTGGTTCCCACCATCCATGACCCATTTACTTAATTGTTCACTTCCAGTGTCATATACACGTAGGGTGGCAGAAGAATTGTTAACCTACCTCTTCATCAGTAATAACTTGATCAACCAGATTCCAGTACTTTAGTACATTTCCTTTTTCCCTTAGTCTTAGAAATTCCATTCCTCCTCAAAGTTGTTTGTCAGCACCTTTCCTCCTCACCTTCTCAGGTAAGGTTGTTTCCTCTGGTTTTGATGTTCGTGACTTTGAGGTCAGTCATGCTTTTAGCCTTCCAAGTACTTAGGCAGGTGTTATCTGGCTGCAGGATAAGGATGTCACCAAGAGGGGACCTTGACCATTTGGCAGATGAAGGAGAACCAGTGAGAATCTGTTTTTAGGTGACTTGGCCACAGTCACAGCCTTGAAATTGGGACAGTTAGACGTTGAACCAGCCAGGTTTCTGATGCTGCACCTATGCTGTATCCACTGCACTCACTCCTTTTTTTCTAGAGGGCAGTGTGTCACTGAGGTGACAACGAGAGGTCAGGAAGATACTTAGGCACTTCGTCTGATATTTCCTGGCACACAATAGTGTATTTCTTAAGTACTGGGATCTGAACAGAGATTCCTCCAACTGAGAGACGATGATGCTTTGGCCGTGTTTGGCTACTGTAGAGTCCTCTACATCTGCAGTGCAGGGATGGAAATATTTGTGCATAAGTGGATGTGTCATTTACCCACATAAGCTCATGTTGATGTAAGTCAGAAAAAATTCAAAGGGAAAAAGATTCTCATGAGTACAAATTACTTCTGGGATGACCTTAGGTTTCCAAATTAAATTATTTCAGCAGAGTTTATGCATGGATTCCAAGCATGAGGAAATTATTTAGGAGATGTTTACTATGGCAGAAAGTAGTGAACATCCTAATATAGAGCTAATCACAATTTAATTCAAGTTATTCACAAAATATTAATCTTAGGAAAATATTGTTGCCAAAATATCTCACTTGCTTTATAGTTTGGTATCTGGGAGATAGACCAGTCTCTTGGGAATTTAATATTTATAATCCTTAAAGCAATTTAAACCAAAATGCTTAAACTCAGCATAATTTTTGAGATCTAACTGTATTGATTCATTAAAATCTAGATTGCTTGTTTAAATGTTTTATAAGGGTACATCTTATAAATGGACTAAATTTTAAAATCTATTTTAAGGAAGGGCAATTACATTGTTCATTATCTGCTTTAATGTTATAAACCCTGAAAAATGTTTTGGCAACCACAGGTTTTGTGAATGGCCCTCACTCAATACTTTCTCGTTATTTTGAATAGAAGTATTGCAATGAATGCTTTTTCCATGTTTTGAGATACAGTGAGATTGGGAAGTCTCTAAGGAGCCTGAACTTGAGATGAGACCTAAGCACAGGGCTGAGGTGGGCGATGCCCACAGCCGCAAAGCACAGAGGAAGCCCAGCCTAGCTGTGTGCATTGGCACATGTGATTTAATGAGTATTTATGGAATTAATGAATGGTGCACTGAGTTAACCACATTGAAGCATCCCAGGGCTCTGTGTAGTCAGAGGCTGACAGAGAACAGTGATTTTGCAGTTTTCACACGTTGATACAGTATATCTCAGCTGAGGAAGTTCTGGCCCCTGAGCTGGGAATTTAAGGACAAAACTCCTGTCCCGAAAGAATTTCAGGAATAAAAGCTTAGACCCAAGGCCTAGGTTATAAAGATGTGGGTGCATGGTGTCAGGTAAAGACATACCTGGACCTAGGAAATGATCATACATTTAAGATCATTTAAAACATCAAAATGGAGTAGCTATGGTTCAGGCATCCGAAGTGGAGCTGGTGTTTATGGGGTGTGGATTGTGGATGGGGATTCAGACACTTCCCTGCATCACTGAGAACCTGAACTTTCTGAACTGTATCAAACTCAAGGACACCACAAGCCATTGCTAACAGCTGCCAGCTACAACCTTGTGGTTTCAAAGTCCCCTTTGCTTCACAAATATGTAATAATTTCAAACCTCAACCAATCCTTACTTAACAAGCACCCTTACTTCTTGCCAGCTCCAATCCTCATTCTTGACAAGCAGCTCATGTAACCTTGCTGGGGGGTTTTGCCTTTAGAAGCTTCCCCCATTTTGGGGTCCTGTGGAACCCAATTCAAGTGCTTTTGTGAATTTGTGCTTCCCAGGCTGCAGTCCTAACAAACCCCCAATATAAGCAATTTTTGTATTTTTCTTCAACCAGATCTCTGTTCTTGGAATTCTTGGTTAACAGCCAAGAGAGCCTTTGTTTGAAGGGATTAATGTGGTAAGGGCAGAGGTCTATTGCTGTAGGGAGAGTGTTCTGAGCCTGAGACCTGCAGGTGTCTCAAATAGCAGGCAGCAAGGAGCTCTCTTGTGATGAGGTGTGGACAGGGCTACAAAGAACTGGGTGTAGGGGACTCGGTGCGATGACGGGACAGTTGATCAGGGAAAGTCTTTCCTTGTAGGTTGCTGATTCTTGGGAGGGGTTGTCTGCTGGCTCAGCTAAGGTGGGTCGAAGTTCAGAGGCCTGAAAAAAAAAGGAGAGACATCTGGACAAGTCAGGTACGTTTTTCAGATTGGTCAGTGGGCATAAAGAATTCAGCTAATCCTTTAAGAGGCAAAGAATGGGAACCAAGAGGTCTGTGTTGGGGTTTTTCATAGATAAACAAAGGGGTTATCCCAGAGTCTTATTTAAGTCATCTGGAACGGGGTGGGTCTTTGCAGGAAGCTGTTTCCTGAATTCTGGAGAGCAGGACTTACCACTCTCCTATTCACATCATGACTGATCTCAGAAGCTAGAGTAGGGGTGGATGGGCTCCTGTGGTGGAGAGGAATGACACCCAGACCGAGAACCAGCTAGGGTCAAGCCTGAAGCAATGGACAAGTTGTGGCCTGATGGGGTCCCACTGAGGGGCCCTGGAGCCCACTTACAATGCTGGATCCATCAAAGAGGTTTCTGTAGACCAGTTTCTTTCATTGCTGTACCACAAAATCTTAAATCGGAAAGTAAAAATACATCTATTGTGTCAGCAAGAATGACTATATTACAAACACAGGTATCTCTCATTACCCAAAACTAATCCGATACTGAATTTTTGGGAAACAGGAAACAACGTTCCACTTTACGTTGGAAAAAGTGATATAATGTGTTTCATGGTTCCCAGCCTGACAAAAATGCCTGCTCACCAGTTTCCCCAAATACTACTGAAACACATCTAAACTTATGAATAAAACTCCATGGAAGGTTTGTGCAAATTATAAAATAGTTTTAAAGACATTTACATAATTATTTAACATTTAATGAAGTAGTAGAAGTTCGCTTGCAAAATGCAATACAGATATAAATCATGTTTTCTTGTACTGATGGAAGAGTTTATTAAGTGGGACTTGATCTTGTGGAGTGGGAGACAGAGGCTTTTTGGTCACAGGTGTTTGCGGGTGGAAGGGGCACAACTTAAAGGGTAAATATGAGGGTTGTTTTTGCAGACTTTAAGGTGTAGACAGACTACAGGGTGAACAGAACTCAGACATAATCATGATACAAGTATATGGTTCCACTGCGCTTGGAATTGCACTTTTGAATAGGATGCTTCAATTTGTATCACTAACAATCATGCTATCTGCCTGAACTAAATCCTTTAATTGATGGACTGAATCCTTTCATTGCTTTTTCTAGGTGGTGCTTAATTTTAACATCTATTTAAGAGCTTACCAGCCTTCTGTGGGTTAATTTTTTTCTTCTTCCCCAAAGCGTCTATATATTTCATTCCACTTTTGATAATCTTCATTTTTATTATAACAGACCTAGACACAGATTTTAAATGTAACCTATTGAGCACTGAATATGCACTTTTGGCATGCACTCAGAACACATGTGAACTGTCTTCTTACTTAAGGGAATTTCTAAGCCATTATAACTGCAAACGTTGCCTGTTCACCCTCCATCCAGCCCTTCCTCCAGGTGAATGTTGGAGCTTCACAGTTTATCTTTAATCTTTTAAGGATCATTTTCACATTTTCTATCCTTTTATTTCTCAGTATTTAGGTTCACTATTTTGGTACTGTCTTTTAATCCTCTGATAATTTTCTATTATCCAGTATTTATTTTGTTGAAATTATATTTTTTATACTTTCTTATAGGCCTTTAAAAAATCTCTTTCTGCTTGTTTTGTATCAGCCATTTGTTTTATCATTCTTATTATGGCTCTTAGACATCATTCCTTCTTTAGGAAGACTGTTTCATTACTTGCATTTACTCTGGAATGACTGCTTCCTTTAGTCAAGTTTGTGAAGCTCAAACTTCCATGGAACTGCTCTTCCTCAGGTGCATTGGAACTTTTGATTCTAAGCTCATCTTAAAGTTCTGTGGGGTGTGTTTGTGTGTGTGTGTTTGAGATGTTTGTCGGGTGTTTTGTTGTATGCATGTATTGTGTATTGTGTGCAGTGTATGTGTAATTAAGGGTGTTGTGTGTCTGGTGTGTTGTATGTGGGGTGTGTGTTTTGTGTGTGGTATGAGGTATGGGCTATATATGGTGTATGTGGTGTATGTGGTGTGTATGGTGTGTGTGGTATGTGTGTATTGGTGTGTGTGTATGTGGTGTGTGTGATGTGTATGGTGTATGTGGTGTGTGTGTGGTGTGTGTGTGTGTATATGGTATGTGTGGTGTGTATGGTGTATATGGTGTGTGTCGTATGTGTAGTGTGTGTGGTTTGTGTGTGTATGTGGTGTTTGTGGTGTGTGTGTATATGGTGTGTGTGATGTGTGTATGTGGTGTGTGTGGTGTGTGTGGTGTGAGTGTGTGTGGTGTGTGTTTGTGGTGTGTATGATGTGTGTGGTGTGTGTGTTGTCTTTGTATGGTGTGTGGTGTGTGTGTGTATGTGGTGTGTGTGGTGTGCATGGTGTATGTTGTGTGTATGGTGTGTATGTTGTGTGTGGTGTATGTGGTGTGTGTGTGTATATGGTATGTATGGTGTGTGGGGTGTATATGGTGTGTGGTGTGTGTGTGTATGTGGTGTGTGTGGTGTGCATGGTGTATGTTGTGTGTATGGTGTGTATGTTGTGTGTGGTGTATGTGGTGTGTGTGTATATGGTATGTATGGTGTGTGGGGTGTATATGGTGTGTGTGTCTGTGGTGTGTATGGTGTATGTGGTGTGTGTGGTGTGTATGGTGTATGTTGTGTGTATGTTGTGTGGTGTGTATGGTGTGTTTGGTGTGTGTGTATGTTGTGTGTGGTGTGTATGGTGCATGTGGTGTGTGTGTGTGTATGGTATGTGTGGTGTGTGTGGTGTATATGGTGTGTGTGTGTCTGTGGTGTGTATGGTGTGTGTGGTGTGTGTGTGTATATGGTATGTGTGGTGTGTGTGGTGTATATGGTATGTGTGTTTCTGTGGTGTGTGTGGTGTATGTGTGTACATGGTGTGTGTGTGTACTGTGTTTATTTTCCTCCTCTTGTTTGCACACAGGCTACTGCTTCTGTGCTCACCAGGTATCTAGTTCAGACCTGTCATATCAGCTTTCCCCACTCACCCCCCTCCCAGCACTGCAGGTTCATACCAGGTAAGTGAGCCTCACTCTCCCTGCTCACAGAAGGCTCTCATCCACTGTGTTGCAGGAATGGTCTCCCATCAGATTCTGACATCTGTGTCTTGGCCCCTGCTCAATACCTCACATTGGTCCTAATTCTGCCTCACAGAGATGCTCACCTTGTTTTGAGTGAGGTTATGCTCTTTTAATATATTGTGTAGTTCACTGTTGCTCTTATTGGGATCAGTAGAACTGGAGAACTTACAGCGGGGCAGGTGCCTGAGGACTCGAAGTGTTTTCTGACCAGACACTTCCTTTTCAGGCACTTGCACGATGTGCTTGAAACCAGGTGGCCCCAGCTAAACTGTCAGAGCCTCGGTCCAGACACCTCTGGTGTCTGCCAGATGACCAATTTTAGAAATTGAACCCAACAGGGACAGCGTGGTAGATCCCTGCCAACTGTAGGACTTCAATCATAATTAGATTGTTAATTTGGCAGTTTTCTTTGCTTAAATATTAATGAGAACCAGGCTGATACTGTCTCGGAGATTTGGAGCTTGGTTTGCAGTAAGCAGATGGGGTGAACCTGTCCAATTAGTGGTCTGCCTCATTGGAAACAGAAATTGCCTTGAAATTGAAGAGCGATCTCCACTTCCCACCTGGACTTGCAGCATTGGAAATTAAACTAAAGATCAAGCCAGGTGTAAAATGCATATTTCCTCTTAAAGTGAGCATCATGAAAGCCACTGTCACTATAAAAAGATTGCTTACATTGCAGAGTGGGTAAATGTTGGAAAATTGAAAGGACTCAGATCTTTATAGAAACAAGCATTCACCTGAAACATCAAAATGAGCATGAAATATATGCATTTTCTACTTAGTTTATAAATAGAGTGTTTCCTTGTTGAGATTTCCCCCTGCTGTTAAAATGTTCATCTCTGTTGCTCAAATGCTAACAGGCTGGCCATTTTCAAGATAAGTGGCTTGGGTTTTACATGAATCCTGGCTTTTCCTTATGTGGATGCCCTCCTTTGTCTTCAGAATTAGAGGTAAAATAAGAACAAACACTGTAGTGTTTGGGTGATCCCATGCTTTGTGTTGGTCTGCCTTCCTCTTGGCTTTAGAACTTCAGTGAATGTAGGATTTGAAATATTTCTTAATCTTAGGAAAGCCTGTGCTGTTTGTGGCATATAAAGTGGCAAAACCCATGGGCATCAAAATCCACAGAAGTTGCCAGTTTTCCTCACCTTTTTAGGAAGAAAATGATAGCAATACGTGACATAAGAACTGTTTTAAAGTAAATGATCATTGATTATTTTAGATCAGCAGTTCCCAACATTTTTGGCACCCGGGACCAGTTCCACAGAAGGCAATTTTTGCACAGATGGGGCCGGCAGGGGGGAGCTAGGGCGGATGTTTCAGGCGGTCATATGAGCGATGCGGAGTGATAGACAGTGGGATGAAGCTTTGCTGGCTCTCCCACTGCTCACTACCTGCTGTGTGTCCTGGTTCTTAGTGGGCCGCTGACCGGTACTGGTCTGCAGCCAGGGTGTTGGGGTCCCCTATTTTAGATAACCTTGAGAATGTGTTTTATGCAGACGATTCCCAAAGATGACAATATACTCCTACCTAAAATAAAATAAAATGCATTCATGCACCACAGGCCCTGTGAGTAGAGGCTTTGAGGCCAGGTATCAGTGCATTTCATGCTCAAGCCATAGTTTCAAGCACCCAGGAGTGGAGCTGGGTGTGTGGGTTGAGAGGGAGAGATGCTTTCTGCAAGTGGAGTCTGACTATTCAGGTCAGCACAGCTTGGCTACACAATGTACTTCTTCAGATATTATTAACCCATTATTTTCCAAGACATACATATAATTTTATTTATTTGGAACTGAGAGGATGTGTAACACCCTATCCCACCTTCAGTATTAAACTTCAAATATTGCTTCTTTCCTGATGATTGTCTTTGCCCCTTTTCCTAACGTTTGGATCTCTCCATTCTCCTAACACCTAAAGGCAGGTTTTGTTCGTAAACCCCATGCCTTACTTGGCAGATTATTGCAGTTTAAATCTTTTCACATCATTTCATATACCTGTAACTTCCTTTGTTATTGTTCTTTTTTTTGTGGTTGGAAAAGATGCTTGGTTCTTTGTTTTTGTTTAATTGGTTGAATCATGAAATTGGCTTGGATCTGTTATTCTCAGTCATGATATTTATTTATGATAAAAGCTCTTAACATACTGGATACAGAAGGAACATACCTCAACATAAGAAAGGCCACATATGACAAGCCTACAGATAATTCATACTTAATGATGAAAGTTTGAAAGATTTTCCTCTATGATCAAGAACAAGACATGGACGCTCACGCTCAATACTCCTATTCAACATAGTCGTGGAAGCCCTAGATAGAGCAAGTAGGCAACAACAACAACAACAACAAAAAAAAAAAAAAAAAAAAAGGAAAAATACATCCAAATGAGAAAGCAAGAAATTGTCTCTGTTTGCAGAATAAATGATCTTATATATAGAAAATGCTAAAGACTCCACCAAAAAACTCTTAGAACTAACAAACCAATGCAGTAAAGTTGCAGGATGCAAAATCAACACACAAAAATCAGTTGTTTCTGTAAACTAACAATAAACTATCTGAAAAAGAAATAAAGAGGAAAAAAAATCCCATTGACAATAATATCAAAAATATTAAAATATATAGAAATACATTTTACCAAAGAGGTGAAAGATCTGTACACTGAAAACTATAAGACATTGATGAAAGAAATAGAAGAAGACACAAATAAATGGAAAGATATCCCTTGTTCATGGATTGGAAGAATTAATATTATTGAAATGTTTATATTACCCAAAGCCATCTATGGATTCAATGTAATCCTTATCAAAATTCTAATGGCATTTTTCACAGGAAATGTAACAAACAGATATCAGTCTTTTGTCATTCCAACATAACAAATAGGAAAACAATCCTGAGAAAGAAGAACAAAGCTGACTTCTTGACTTCAAACAATACTATGAAGCTATAGGAACCAAAACAGTATGCTACTGGCATAAAAAAACAGACAGATAGACCAATAGAACAGAACTAAGATCCTCAGAAATAAACCCACACAGATATGGTCAACTAATATTTGACAAGGGAGGCAAGAATACTCAATGGGGAAAGGACAGTCTCTGCAATAAGTGATGTTGAGAAAACTGGATATTCACATGCAAAAGAAAGAAGTTGAACCACTATCTTACACCCCTCACAAAAATTTACTTGAATTGAATTTAAGGCCTGAAACCTTAAAACTCCTAGATGAAAATACAGGGAGAAACCTCCTGGACATTGGTCTTGACAATGATTTTTTTAAATATGATACTAAAAGCACAAGAAACAAAAGAAAAAAATAAAAATAAAAGACAAGTGAAACTACATTAAACCAAAAAACATCTATACAGCAAAAGTAACAATCAGCAAAATGAAAAGGCAACCTCTGGAATGGGAGAAAATATGTGCTAGCCATATATTTGATTAAAGGTTAATATCCAAAATATATAAGAAACTCATACAACTCATTAGCAAAAAGGCAAATAATACAAAATGGACAAAAGACGTGAATAGAATTTTTTCCAAAGAGGAAATACAACTGGCCAACAGATATATCAAATATGCTTGACAGTAATGACCAACAGGGAACTGTAAATCAAAACCACAACAAGACATCACCTCACACCTGTTAGAAAGCCCATTATGACAAAGATAACAAAGGTTGGTGAGGATGTAGAGAAAAAGGAACCTTTGGGCACTGTTGGTGGGAATGTAAATCAGCGCCATCACTATGGAGAACAGTATGGAGGTTCCTCAGAAAACTAAACATAGAACTACCATATGATCCAGTAATCCTACTTCTAGATATATATCCAAAGGATGTGAAATCACTACCTTTAAGACACATCTCCACTCCCATGTACATTGCAGCATTATTCACAAAACCGAGGCATGGAAACAACCTAAGTGTCCATTGACAGATGGATAAATAAAATTTAAGTACAATATTAATACAGTGGAATATTATTTAGCCATAAAAAAGAACGCAATTCTGTCATTTGTGACAACATGAATTAACCTTCAGGTCTTTATGCTAAGTGAAGTAAGTCAGACAGAGAAAGACAAATAGAGTATGATCTCACTTACATGTGGTATCCATAAAGCTGAACTCATAGAAACAGAGAGTAGTTTGGTGGCTACTGGTGGCTGGGGTTTGGGAGCTGGGGAAATTGGAAGATGTTAGTCAAAGGGTACAAACTACCAGTTATAAGATGGATAAGTTCTAGGAATCTAATGTATAGCATGGTGATGATAGTTAACAGTTTTTTATACCTGAAAGTCGCTAGGAGAGTAGATCTTAAATGTTCTTACCACCAAAAAAAAAAAAAAGATTATTATGTTGGGTGAAATAATTAATCTTATGTTATATAGGATGTGTTAACTGGCCTTATTGTGATAATCATTTCACAATATATACATGCATTAAATCAGCACACCATGCATCTTAAGCTTACACAACATTATATGTCAATTATATCAGTAAAGCTGGGGAAAAAAAAAGAGAATGTTTCAGCTGTGTAAGGATGGCTCTCTCCACGTAAGGATGGGCTTTCCCAAGTGACAATGGTGCCCTTTTCTTTCCCAAATTAGGCTATTTTGTCAGACTCAAATTCTTTTTTTCTTTTTTTTTTTTTTTTGCAGTACGCGAGCTTCTCACTGTTGTGGCCTCTCCCGTTATGGAGCACAGGCTCTGGACGCGCGCAGGCTCAGCGGCCGTGGCTCAAGGGCCCAGCCACTCCTCGGTATGTGGGATCTTCGCGGACCAGGGCACGAACCCGCCTCCCCTGCATCGGCAGGCGGGCTCCCAACTACTGCGCCACCAGGGAAGCCCAGACTCAGAACCTTTAATTTGAGTATTAGTGTCTGATTTGGAGCCTGGTTCCTTAAACTGTGGCTTATTCTACTCCGGAAAGGATGAGCTAGTGTCTTTAGGGTTTAAAATAAGCTCAGGCGAGCTCCATAGCTCTGGCATTTTGGACTTAGGTTTTGGGTTATCATTCGAAGATCATCAAAATGCTGCATTATACTGGCATCCATAGGAAGTAATCCAGGCATTAGCAACATGGAGTCATAAGTTCCTCGCTTTCCCACCACATGGTGCTCCCCTTGACAAGAGCCAGACTTGACACGTCAGAAAGACAATTCTACATGCAGCTGTGGGGATGGGTCTCAGCACCATGTTTCACATTCTTCCCACACAGGACCTAAACTGATTTATGATGACAATTTCATGAATTATGCTCTGTTCAGTTTGATTAGCAGTTACTGCACTGAGTTGTGCTTTTCTCCTTGTGGCATATGATCCCCTACGGGATCTGTGTGACAGAAAGCTCTTTTCGCAACTGATTCTGACATTTAAATGTATATGGTGCCCTGAAGAAGCAGACTGTCAGTACTGATTGCTTACTTTTACCCCAACAGTTCTTAAATTATACCCCCAAAATGGCACAACTTACCACCCTGACCCCTCATCTGCTAACATGTTCTGCTCACATGTGCAAAGATCATCTGTCCTCCCTCAAGTGGGAAAAAATGAAGGGTGTAAGCAGCAGACCAACCATGTCATTAGCTTCAGATTTTCATAGGTTGTTTTTAAATTTAATTTTGTAGAGCTGCTTAAAATAGTGAAAGCATTTTAGATTGCTTTCATGATTAGCATCTTTACATCTAACTTCTAGTCTGCCAAACCCATGCTTCTATCATCTTATATGCTTGTGAATAAATTGAATAAAAAACAGAGGAAAACCTCTAAACCTTTGGACTGTATCATTTAGGGCAAGTTACATCTTCCCTTTAAGCCTTGAGTCCCTAACTTCTAAAATGAGGCACTAACAGTTCTTATTGTCTACAGTTGCTTTGAGGGTAAATGAGCCATTGCCCACTGGCTGGTTCAAGAAAAACACTCAACTGCTTTAAAGAAAATGTATATTCAGATGATAACTTTTTTCACTAACATTTTTAGTTGTAAATAACTAAGGTTTGCCTTCAGAGTTGTTCTTCTGTGCATAACTTTTTATCCTCATTCATTTAGGTGAAAAAATATCCCATTACAGTTTGTTATATCTTTGAAATGGATATCCTTAGAAGTATGATTTTGAGGTATCTGATGATGTCTTTTTCCATTTCTCTTGTTTCCAACTTAAAATCTTAAAAATTCCAAAAAATATACACACACACACATACATACATACATAAGTACATCCACACGTATAAACTGAATATAGACCATACATCATATGTATGTGTACATGTCTCCCTCATCTCTCTCTCTTTTTATGTATATGTATATACACACACAGAGTGTATATATGATAAGAAAAACCTGTGGCTTATGTGTTCAATAATCCCAGGACCAAAATAATAAAATAAAACCTAATAAAACACCAAGAAAGTGGAATTCCCCAGCTTTTATTTCCCAGTGGAAGTCTCGACCACTTTCCCGGTGAAATGATCTTGTAGACTTAAAAACTAAATAACAGCCTCTCCCTACCTGAGATTCTGTATATAGAAAGTTCTAAAATAAACTGTAAATGAACTCCCAATTTTATAAATCAGAGCTTTCAAAGGATTGTTTAGTTAAAGCCTTGAAAATTAAAGTATATTTCAAACATTCTAGTGGAAGTTCTAAAATAAAAGAATACTATCTGGAAAGCAAATAATCCCTTCAGTGTGCAATCAGAGAAGTGGGCTTTGAGTTCTGGCTCCATCCCCTGCTAGAGGTCCCAGCAGGGGTGCGGGTGGAGGTGCAGGTACTCAGACCTTCTTCAAGGACCTGCTGTGGGGAGATGACAAAGGGAGCAGAGTTGACCGACAGCCCTGGGTCCCACCCCACTGGATTCACCCTGGGCTACTCCCAGGCAGTGACTGAGCATGGTCAGGGTGCAAGAAAGTGCCTGCTCCTGTCCATATGGGACTCTTTCACCATTACACTTGCACATAACATCTGTAGCATCTTGTCACAATATGATGAATCAGGTGTGCATGTGCACGTGAGTGTGTGTGTGTGTGTGTGTGTGTGTGTGTGTGTGTGTGTGTGATATTGGCCTCTCTCACAGGGTTCATTTTTAATGAATATGTTCCCATCCAAAAGCCTTCTGGTACAGATATGCCTTCCTTTCAGAAAACTGTATAGAAATAAATCATATAAATCAGGTGACTATTTGCATGAAGGTGGGGCTTTACTGTAAGGTTCCTAGAGGCCCTTTGAAGAAAGCTAGACTTTCCCCTGCAGAAAGGTAGTTACACCTTTGAGTACCAGTGACACCTGTGACTTGCTTCTTAAGCGAATACAGCAAATGTCACTTCTGGGATTATACTGCATCATCTAAAAATGGTCTTAGCAGATTGTCTGTAGAGAAGCTCTTTACTGGTTGAGGAAGTAAGTGGCCATGCTGCAAAGAGCTGAGGGCAGCCCCAGCTGACAGCCAGTGAGAAGCCAGTGCCCTCAATCCCACAACCTCAAGGAATGCACTCTGCCCACACCCTGAGAGTGCTCGGAAGTGGGTCCTTCCCCAACTGAGCCACCAGATGAGAACTCATTTCTGGCCAACACTTTGTAGCCTTGTGACCATAATCAGAGGACCCAGTTAATCAGCTGTACCCCAACTCCTGATCCACAGAAAAGTGGGATAATACATTGTTGTTGAACTAATACAGTATTGTGCACTTAAAAAACATGTGCACACTCCTATTAAGTGTTCTTAACAGCAACAACAACAAAAAAAAACAGCAAAAGAATACAAGGACATGTCTTAGAAGTGATGGCTACCATGGGCGCATGCATGTCTTCAAACCCAATAAGGTGAGTATGTTAAATGTGTGGAAGTTTTTGTATACCAATTAAAACAATCTAAGGAAGTAAAAGAAAGTATTGCTGTCTTAAGCTGTTGAGGTTGTAGAAATTTGTTGCACAGAAATAGATAACTGATATGCATATACAGATGAAGTCTTAGTTGTTACTCAGGCATGACTGTTATGCTTTGGTGGAGATTCATTTAAGAGTTGGGCCCTATTAAAATGTGTTAAAATGAACAAATCCTTCTGAAACTGATTCATGGGCCCTGGTCGTTTCACCATCACACCTGCACCAGCTTTCTTGTTCTTTACATGTGGAAAGGAAAATGGGCACGTGGTAGGAGGGGCTAGAGTCAAGGGGTTTCAGGCAAGTCCGTTTGGGGCAATTAGCAAGGCTCTAGCTGAGATTCTAAACACACAGCTTTAAGTGAAAGACTAAGGCAATCTCAATGAACTTATTGTTCTACATGGATTTTTCTGTATAAAGTTGTAATTCACATAACTTATAGTCTTTAAAGTTTTAGAGTATAGTTTAGAAAAAATAGGCTCTAAGATAATAAAATGTCAGCATATTTCTGATCTCAAGAACATTAAAATACATATCCGAGAACTAAATAGGCATTATTTCCTGATTAGCCAAGATTCTGGGTTTTCCGTGCTGATTTCCTTATGTGTTCTTTAAAGAGATGTGATAAACTGGCGGTTTCTCTCCTAATGTTTAAGACATGAAGGCACAATTTGCCCCAGGGGTGAGAGATGTGAGGATGGTCAATGTATGCCCTCTTCCCTCATCTTCCGTGGTTACATTCTGAGCATGTGAGGAGTGTCTGGGTTTTTTTCTACAGGCAAAGGATCAAGGAATATTTTGATAACCAATCTCCTATATTGTTGGGTTTGGTTTTCTTCTCTGAGGACATAACTTAGCTATAACAATGTGCAGAAATGAGGAGAATAACATTTTCTTGACTAAAATTTATCTTACAAGAAACTACTCAAAATAGAATTTTTAAAATGAGATACACTTTTGCATTTACTGCACATGGTCACTATCACATCAGCGAGATCAGTCTCCAAGGCTGGAGTGGGGAGTCCCTGCTGCCCAGGAAGCCAGATGCCCCCCCCGACAGAGGACTTCTTTTCCTTCTATGTAGTACATCATACTGTTTTTTAAAAGTAATCTTTTAAAAATATTTTATAAATACATTTTCTTTATATTTACAATGTTAAAATCTAATGAAAAGAAATCCTGAAAACCATTTGCTCTTGATTTGTCTAAATTAGAAATACGTATTTCTTATATATACTTTTTATGTTTAACCATTATATATATGTATATATTTATATATATATATTCTTTTTCAGATTCTTCTCCCTTATAGGTTATTACAAGATATTAAATACAGTTCCCTGTACTATACAGTAGGTCCTTGTTGTTTATCTATTTGATATATAGTAGTGTCTATATGTTAATCCCAAACTCCTAATTTATCTCTCTCTCACCCCCATTATCCCCTTGGGTAACCATAAATCTGAAGTAAATCAGACAGAGAAAGAGAAATATCATATGATATCACTTATAGGGGAATCTAAAAAACTTATACCGATATACTTATTTACAAAACAAAACAAACTTTTTAAAGTGATCTTGGTGATGTTTCCCACTTGCTCCTGGAGCCTGACCTTTATGAACTGTGTCAGCAGGCTTCCTTACTCTCCACCTTTTCACTTTTTTCATCCAAGGGTGATCATCGGGTCACTCCAGGTGGGGAGCAGCATTGGGTCAGGGTGTTTATTCCTGACCAGCCCCCCTACACACACAAGCTATCACGGGTTGTCTGTGACTCACCACTGAAGGTCCCAGCCTTTGTTCCTCTGCACCTGCTTCTCTCTGTACCTGGTTCCCAATTCCTCTGTGCCCTCAGCCCTTAGAACAAGGCACTACATCACTGGGGTTTCCTGCTTCCTGCCTTCACCTCTGTAACCAGTCCTTTTATGGGGCACTCTACCCATCACCCCATGGGAGTGTGCCATCTGTTTGTGCTGGGACATGACATATATACTACCTGTTATCTCACAAGATGCTTACAAAAACCCATGAGAGAGCAAGGCCATCCATGCTTTTCTCAACAGAATGAAGCTGAGGCATGGAGAGTGGGACCAGACTACCCAAGATCACAGAGCTGGTAGAGGCTGGCTGGTGATGGGGGTCCCTTCCCTCCCCGGGTCTCCTTCTTCTCAGTGCAGCTCTTTCTGCTACAGCTCTGCTTTCACATTTAAATCAAAGCTAGAAGTTGGCTTTATCTCTCATTCATTAAGAAAACAATAGTGGGTGCCCAGAATGTTCTTACATTATGTACTTATGTTTATTCTCTTATTATAAAGCACCTCCAGCTCATTGACAAAGGGCACAGCCTTACTTTAAAATTAATAGATAGCACCATGGAAACTGGAAGTCTGGGTTATAGCCTGTGTGATGAATTGTTCTAGTCACGACTAGAATAATAGTATATGTTAATAAGACTAGCTGTGTACACTTGCAGCCTCTTTACTATTCTCTGTGCACCACTGATAATATACCTCCTAAATGCCTCAAAGCAGTCCATTTTTATCACAGTTTCCCCCTTCAGAGGTTGTAGGATTCCAGGACAGCACTGTGGAGGCTGACTCTGCCCATCCAGCACCTGGGCCAGGTGATGGCTGGAACACCTGTGTCCAGATGCCTCTTTGCTTGGCTCTCATCATACCTGAGCTGCTCTGAGAAATGGAAGTCACATAGGTATATCCTCACGTTTAAGGTATACTTTTACCAGTAGACTCTGAGTTAGATTACTGGCACAAAATATAGAGACTGGCTGACTTTTCCATATAAAGTCGTAAAGCTGAAAAATAGCAAAGGAATCAACTAAACAATTGTTAATCATCTACTATGCTCTGGCGCCTGTGCTGTGAAGGCAGCAAGGAATAAGACCCTTCCTTGTTCCCTCAAGTTCAGTCCAGGGAGGGAGACCAGCACCCAAGTATACCTGCTGGGTGGTCACTGCGATCGTCAGTCGTAAAACTAGCAAGTCTCCTGAACAGATGGGCCCCTTTCACTAAACCTCAGTTGATGTGCATTACCACCGCTCAACACTGACCAGGTTGGAACGCTTACCTTCTCTTACCTGTCCTTGGACTCCCAGGGTTTCAGGCACTTCCTCTTGATTGAGCCAAACCCTCCCAACCATCTGTTTTAGCCCTGTCTTTGTCAGCTTCTCACAGCCCTGTGCGTCCTCATTGCCTTCATGCTTCCAGCACCACATTGCTGGAAATTCTGCTAGGGATCAAGAATATCAGGAGGAACAAACTAGGAAACCATGACTCACCACCAGGGATGGTCCAGGCTGAGGGATGCTGGGTGCAAATGCCCGGATGCAGGAAGGATTGGTCTGAGTTGCAAAGAAGACCTGCACCGCCAAGGGCGGTAAGTAGGTGAGAGGGATGCTGATAGAGATATCACCAGGGCAGGCTCTGCCCTGCCCTGAGTGAATGGATATGATTTGCATTTTTAAGCCTGTGCAGCCTCTTGAAGAACAGGAATGGGAGATGCCAAGAGTGGTGGCTGAGAGACCAGGTAATTGGTTAGGTAGGGACTCGGGCAAGAAGAGACCAAGGCTGAAGCTGAGATGGTGCTGGGGGAAGGAGATGGGGGGGGCCTGGCCAGGACTTCCGATGTCAGCCAGTGCTTAATGCCAGCATGCTTTTCCTCTGGTTCAAATAGAGGTGTTGTCTGCTCCTCCACTTATGGTTTCCATGGCAACTCTCTGGCCTTTCCCTTCCAGATCAGCGATAAATGCATGAAGAAGGACCCTGGGCTGGGTGCCTTTTCATCAGGAAAAACTTCTCAAGTGGTTAAAATGAGGAATCGTACAATTAATTTACACCCCTCCCTCCTGAGGAATTCAAGGAGAGACTTGAAAAAGCTTATTAAACTAGCAGCCCAGCCAGGAGACCTGAGTTCAGGTTTTCTCTCTGCCCCCCACTGCCTGCGGCTGCGTGTGTCATCACACTCGATATGTTGTTGAACATTTAATTTCTCCCTCCCGCAAGTTTAGCATTAAGTTAGCAGTAGTGCTAAGCTACTTCTTTAGGTTGAACACATGGATGGTAGCCCAATCCAGGTCTTAGCCACACACCCAAAGCTTAATAGGCAGCTCCTTGATATTTAGGCTTTTATCTTCCATCTCATAGAACTTAGAATTGTTGAGGACCTGCACTTCTATTTGTAGTCTAATTCCTATTTTGTAATTATGTTGCAAATAGCAGACCATTGTTGTGTGTTGTTTTAACTCTTCCTGACTCCCACTCTTGGGGTGTGTATTATGATGTACTTCATGAGCTGTTTAGACGTGCTTTAGAAAAAAAATAAAATGTGAGTGTGCACAGAGACAGGCTGCATTTCATGGAGAAGCTTGGTGTCTGCAGGACCAGCTGGGAGGCAGTGGCAGGAAATCAGGGAGAAATGTGGCATCTGGGGAGTGGAAGTGCGGGATCTCAGGCAGGATCCTTCATTGGACTGGGTGGCTCATTGGAGGTGGGGATGGGAGAAGGCGGAGGTAAGTATAACTCCCAGGCAAAGACCAGGATGGCAGGGCAGGGGGCATTAACCGTACAAGGTGCAACAAGCAGCATGATGGAGCCTAGGTTTAGCCGTGGCATGTTGGGGCACCCTCACGATGAAGATGTCAGATGGGGGCTTCCATAAGCAGGGCTGCTCTGGGACACAGCTGGGGAGAGATCAGTCCACTCTAGTTCACCTCACGACGTGGACACACTTCCCTGAGAGAGGGAGTGCAGGAGCAGAGGGATGAGGGCAGAGCCCTTGGGAAAGGCTCCACTTAGGGGTGAGTGTTGCCGAAACTCTGCCTCTGTTCACTGGTGCCGCGTAGCAATGTGGAGACGGCGTTCTGGATGAAGTAGAAAAGAACAGCTTTCTTGCTTTGCCAGGCAAAGAAGGACACAGCAGGCTCCTGCCCTCAAGACTGTGTGTCCCACCCTGGAGCGGGTAGTGAAGAGTTTTATAGTGCTCAAGGAGCAGGGCGTGGTCAGGCCGTGGACATTCCTCTGATTGGTTGGTGGTGAGGTAACCGGGAGTCAGCATCATCAGCCTTCTGGTTCTGACTGGTCTGGGGTCTCCGTGCTTGTGGGCCCACGTACAGTTAACTTTCCCGCGCTTGTGGGGATTTCATTATCTGCCAAACAGCTCAAAGGACATGGCTCAGAATATTATCAATATTATCAATAGAGGAAGAACTAAAGGTTCTGACTTTGTTCAATGGCTAAAGTATTATTATTCTGTCTTGCTTGCCTGTTTTCCTTTCTTTCTGCATTTTCTCACTTCTCTGATTAAATGTATTCTTTGACTAAAGTTTTTCTGCAGACAAAAGGCAGGCAGAGGACATGGGTGGGGGTCTATTCTCGGAAGACCTCATAGGGTCCTGCTTGGCTGGGACATCGTGCCTGTCCTTTGTCCCTTCAGCTTGAGCAGTGGCCTTGTTCCCTGGTGATGCCAGTGCCCGGGGACCTGGCCACCACTTGTTGTTCCCCCTGGACCCTGTGCATAAACTTCGTGTAATCCCTTCATTAAATGCTCATCAGTTATGCTCCTTTGAGAAATACATTTTCCCAGCCTGGACCCTGAGTGATGCAGTGATCCCAGGGTGCACCAGGTCAGGGAGATCTCAAGGTTGGATTCAGCACTCAGGTCTCTGATGGTGGTGAGGGCTGTCTCAGTAGAGGCATGTTGGGAGAAAATCACGTGAGCGCCACTGGGAGTCAGGCTGTTTCCAGGGTTGTCACTGTAGATGCTTTGCCAGCCCTCGTATTCTATGAATGGTTCCTCCTAGAAGGATAGGGGACACCTGCATCACAAATTTACAATCATAACACTTTATTCATTGCTTTTTTTTTTTTTTTTTTTTTTTTTGCGGTATGTGGGCCTCTCACTGTCGTGGCCTCTCCCGTAGCGGAGCACAGGCTCCAGACGCGCAGGCTCAGCGGCCATGACTCACGGGCCCAGCCGCTCCGCAGCATGTGGGATCTTCCCGGACCAGGGCACGAACCCGTGTCTCCTGCATCGGCAGGCAGACTCTCAACCACTGCGCCACCAGGGAAGCCCTATTCATTGCTTTTTAAAGACTTTCTTAAATAGGGGTTTTCTTATTTCTCAAAGTGTTAACAATCATCATTTTCACACAAAAGAAGCAATCAAAAGCTGTTGGTGATTTCTCAGTGTGTTGTGCTGTGACTTTGCCTCTCAGAGATCTGGGCGATGTCCAGAGTGACTCAGGGCTCTTAGGCACGGAACCAGTTGTGTCCTCACAAGGACTGAAGACCTACCAGGCACCCCTATTTGTTCTTTTCTAAATTTTAAATTTATTTATTTATTTATTTATTTTGCGGTATGGTGGCCTCTCACCGTTGTGGCCTCTTCCATTGCGGAGCACAGGCTCCGGACGTGCCACCAGGGAAGCCCCAGGCACCCCTTTTATCACATCTCTTCATCAGTTCAGGGAAATGATGCCCAGAAACACATGGGGAAATTAAAGCAGGGGTGCCTGGTGGAGGGGAACATCTGTTAGCTTCTAAATAGAAGGGACCCTCCATCTGTCCAAAGTCTCCATGACCTCACAGCCAGGGGGCCAGTGGAAGTGGCCTCATTGCATCAGCATTTCCATGATGCTTGATCATATCACAGATCACATGAATCCTAGTCTTGTGGAGCATTCATTCTCAGCCCTGAAAAGAATTTAGTTCCCTTCATTTCTGACCTTTCCATCTTAAAAATATTCATTGCATTCTTGGCCAAGGTGACTTCAGTAGAGAAAATAATTGATTCTTATAAAGAGTAATCTTTTTCTACCAAAATAAATTATTTTTAATAGCTGGATGAAGTCATATGAATTGCAGGAATAAAGATTTCTTCAGGAAGCAATAAACACTAAAAGATGAGGAATTATTTCATTTCTCCAAATATTACTACCCATTATGTATTGCACACCTAATACAATGGTCCTCCTCAGCTCGTAGACTTACCAGGCACCTGAGGGGAAGGCAAAATGATCCACCCCACACGTAGTAGTGATGGCCTTGCAGGGAGACAAAAGGACATCATTTCCATCAAGGACACTCTTCAAAGTTCTCCTCATACAGATAATAAGGGACACAGAGATGATTTTAATCAATTGTGCTAACTTTTAAAATTGCTTTAAAATTTTACCATTTTTTTCCCCTAAAATTCCAGGCTTTGCCTTTTGAATATTTGATGATACTTGAATTAAATTCAGCAGAAAGGAGAATCCAAAGATCATCTGTATGCCTACATCTCACGGTTAATTTTTATTATTTTTTGATTGTTTTTGCAGTGCGTGGGCCTCTCACTGCTGTGGCCTCTCCCATTGCGCAGCACAGGCTCTGGACACGCAGGCTCAGCGGCCATGGCTCACGGGCCCAGCCACTCCGCGGCACGTGGGATCCTCCCGGACCGGGGCATGAACCCGCGTCCCCTGCATCGGCAGGCGGACTCTCAACCACTGCGCCACCAGGGAAGCCCTCATGGTTAATTTTTAAATGGTGAAATCTATACATAAACTAGCACTCAAGGAGGGGGTGGGAATAAAACCAAAGCCAGTGGCCCAAACTGTGGCTGTGTCTGGAGACTGATTCCAGTCTAGGACCAGGGATCCCGCTGCCACTGATGATGACTCAGACGCAGCTGCAGCTGCCTTTCTTCAACCTCTGCTTCCCTTCCCCTGCCTCTGTAAGAGAATGGAAACAGAAAAAAAGACTTCTTAGGTCTTTTCCAGTGCTGAAAGTCCTTGTCTTCATGAATTTTCTCTTCGTGACTCCTCTATAAATTAATAATGGGGAAAATAGTTCAAGATGACATCAGTTTTTTTTTTAAGCAAAAAAATAGAGAAAACCACCAAGCTGCTTGGGTCGGTTATTCCCCCAATACATAAATTCTGACTTACATTTTGCCCCAAACTCCTTGCTTAGCCAGAATTTTTATTAGTGGGCAAACATCCAGAATGAAACAGAGATATAGTTGTGGCTTCGTCCCAAATTACATCCTGCACTTGGCTCAATCATCACTGTCTACAGCCAAAGAGGGTCCCCCGAATACAAGCAGGCCTCTCTCCTTGAGGAATGTCTTCTGGCTCCCCCAGCCGAGACAAGGAGGCAGGAATGCTGGTGTCTTCTCTGCACAGGGACACAGGGACACCGCGGAGGGAAGAGGGAGAGAAAGGACCCAGGAGCTAAAGAAAGATGGGTGAGATTGATTGGTTGCTATGGCTTGTCTTTTTTTTTTTTTTTAATCTCAGAGATATTTTATTTTTTATTATTTTTCTTTTCCATTATGGTTTATTAGAGTATACTGAATATAGTTCCCTGTGCTCTACAGTAGGACCTTGTTGTTTATCCATTCTGTATATAATAGTTTGCATCTGCTGACCCCAAACTCCCTCTCCATCCCTCCCTCAACCCCCTCCCCCCTGGCAACCACCAGTCACTTCTTTACGTCTGAGTCTGTTTCTGTTTCATAGATAAGTTCATTTCTGTCATCTTTATTATTTTTAATTTTTTAACATCTTTATTGAAGTATAATTGCTTTACAGTTGTGTGTTAGTTTCTACTGTATAACAAAGTGCATCAGTTATACATATACATATATCCCCATATCCCCTCCCTCTTGCATCTCCCTCCCACCCTCCCTATCCCACCCCTCTAGGTGGTCACAAAGCACTGAGCTGATCTCCCTGCACTATGCAGCTCCTTCCCACTAGCTATCTATTTTACATTTGGTAGTGTATATATGTCCATGCCACTCTCTCACTTCCTCCCAGCTTACCCTTCTCCCTCCCTTTGTCCTCAAGTCCATTCTCTATGTCTGTGTCTTTATTCCTGTCCTGCCCCTAGGTTCTTCAGAACCATTTTTTTTTTTTTTAGTTTCCATATATTCGTGTTAGCATACGGTATTTGTTATTCTCTTTCTGACTTACTTCACTCTGTGTGACAGACTCTAGGTCCATCCACTTCACTACGTATAACTCAATTTCATTTCTTTTTATGGCTGAGTAATATTCCATTGTATCTATATGTGCCACATCTTCTTTTTCCATTCATCTGTCAATGGACACTTAGGTTTCTTCCATGTTCTGTCTATTGTAAATAGAGCTGCAATGAACATTGTGGTACATGACTCTTTTTGAATTATGGTTTTCTCAAGGTATATGCCCAGTAGTGGGATTTCTGTGTCGTATGGTAGTTCTATTTTTAGCTTTTAAGGAACCTCCATACTGTTCTCCATAGTGGCTGTATCAGTTTACATTCCCACCAACAGTGCAAGAGGGTTCCCTTTTCTCCACACTCTCTCCATCATTTATCGTTTGTAGATTTTCTGATGATGGCAATTTTGACCCTCCTCCTAGAGAAATGGAAATAAAAACAAAAGTAAACAAATGGGACCTAATGAAACTTAAAAGCTTTTGCACAGCAAAGGACACCATAAACAAGATGAAAAGAAAACTCTCAGAATGGGAGAAAATATTTGCAAATGAAGCAACTGGCAAAGGATTAATCTCCAAAATATACAAGCAGCTCATGCAACTCAATAACAAAAAACAAACAACCCAATCCAAAAATGGGCAGAAGACCTAAATAGACATTTCTCCAAAGAAGATATATAGACTGCCAAGAAACACATGGAAGGATGCTCAACATCACTAATCATTAGAGAAATGCAAATCAAAACTACAGTGAGGTATCACCTCACACCAGTCAGAATGTGTCACGTTTTAGATTGTTTTGTGGAGAATACTTTGAGGGTGTAAGAAAGAGAAGTAAAACTATTGAAGATATGGAAAATACTGTGGACAAGAGAGGTTAAATTGTGCTGTGGCATGACATAAATCCTCCAAGAATGCAGCCTTGGAGAGCCTACCTGGGCTTGGAGGAGCTGAGCTTCCTGAGAAAGGGATGGGGTGGTCACCTGGAAGGAGACGGGGACATTCTTTTGGGTTTCGGTCCCATGCCACCTCATGAAATACTGCAGGAAACATGCCTGAGATGTTGGGTGGTGGTGCCTCGCTGCGGGGACAGTTTCTGTCTTGACTCACCAAGATAGAGAGGCAGGTGGGTAAACCCCCCACTCCCTCCTCAATGATATTGGTGCTTCTCCTCACTAAGTTGCTAAAAATCTAACGGGATGCTTTTGCCCATGGGGTTGTGGTGTTCCATGAACAAGGGTCAAAATATCACAGACCCGATGGCTCAGGCAGGGTCTGAGGGCTGGGTGTGGACTATTTCTCTCCTGGCTGTCATGATTCAGAGAATCCCACCACTGCGTGCTTGATATTTCACAGCTGGAAGCTTCTGACTCCACTGACAAAATAAGAGGGAGGGTAGGAGGATGGCGTTTTCAGAGGGAGATACAAGCCCTCTGTAGAACACATGCAGAAGCTCCCACAGAGACCCACGCAGGGGCAGAAGCGCACAGAATACGCACTACGGGGGCAGTGGTTAATCAAGGAATGCTGGGCTAAGTCCGTTCCCTCCAGGTGAAGGCTTCCCTGACCTGCACCCTGGGAAGTTTGTCCCAGGCTTTCCTCTCATCTCCCTGCCGTCCTCTCCTCACTTAGCCACAGCCAGGCAGGGGAAGGGGCTCTGCACTTTTACTCAGCTTGTGGGAGGTCCTGGGCATCTCCACCGGTGCCCAGCGTCCTCAGAGGGGGAATGAAGAAGCATCTGGCCTGGGGGACGCAGGGCCGGGGTCAGGCCCAGCAGACAGGGCCTGTGTGCAGCGGCGGGAGAGAGTGGACCGTGGTGACCACAGGGCTGAGCACGGGGTCCAGGAGCAAAGCTGGCCTGCTGAAACCAAGAGCAGCGGGGCTCCATCTGTGTGCCAGGTTCTGCACCGGGACTGATGTTTTGAGAATGTCAATGATGTAGACTTAGAACACTAGGAACCCAGAGAAAAGAGGGCTGTGCTCGGACAAATGCATTGTTTCGCTGGTAAAGCTAGCGTTGGCTGAAGAGGGATCTTTATTTTACATCTGGGGATTCAGCCTGTATTGGAAGTTATGCTTTATTATTATTATTATTATTATTATTATTATTATTATTATTATGGCTGAGACCTTTCAGACATAAGCTTGGGATCCAAGGCTGTCACTACCTGCTGTCGGGGAGGTGGCAGGCAGTTCCTACCCAAGGCTCAAAATCCCGAGGAATTGCATTTTCCTGAAAACCCCAGGAGAGGAAACATCAGAAAGATGAAGGTGAGAACCAGACACACAGTAACGATGATAAGTTGCCCGAAGATGGTGCGGTGGCTGCCTGGAAGCCTCCTTCCCTCATTTTGCAAAAGGCCATCGAGATAATTAAATTGCAGCATTTCAATAAATCTCTGCTTCCTCTGCATCTCCCTGACATCCAGCAGTGCAGGGCGGGGGCGGGGGTCTGTGCTGCCGACACCGTGTCATAATGGACGTGATCATGGAGCTCAGCCCAGGCGTACCAGTGCTGGGAGAAAGCAGCCGAAGAGAAAGACAGTAAATAAAGATCAGGCAGAAGTGAGAGCCACCAACCAGGCTCTCGACGGCAAGGATATTGATGTGACAAGTGAAGGGACCCTAAATGCTACTCGGTGTGCCCCAGCTCAGAGTGACTTTGTATTTTTCTACTCGTGTATGTGTGTGTGTACATGTGTGTGAGTGTGCATGCTTCCACGGGTAGTTTTCTCCTACGTTCTTTAGTCTGCTTGGCCATTAGTTTTTACATTTACTTGTCACGGCCCCTAGAGTGACATAAGATGCTGCTTTGGGCTCCCCAACATTGAAGACAAGGTGAAACGTGTTTTGTGTTGCATGAATTTTAAACCCTCAAAGAGAGAAGGGCTCACGTGTCACACCAACTCTGAGGACAAAAGCCCATGGAGGCCAGGGGTGTGTGTGTGGAAAGCAGACACGGAGGCTGCAAACTGAAGCCCCGTGGCTTTGTTCTGTCTGCTCCGTGCTTGTAGGAACTTGAGACATGTTCCCATCCTGGGCAGAATATGGATTCTCCTTATCCTGTCTGCTCGGCAGCCAGGGGTTAAGGGAAGAAGTTAATAAATGGACAATGGAAACCTCCACTTGGAATGGACCATGGTGGGAGGCCCTTGTGCTATCCAGAGGGGTCCAGGCCCAGCCAGCTCCCTGTTGTGTTGAGTGACAGAAACTTCCCAGAGGAAGAGGGTCAAGGTCCAAGGGTGGGGGGCTTCCACATATGGAATTGCGTACATCCAACCCAAAAGAACATGGGGCCAGTGACAGAGAGTGTCAGGCCCACAGCTTGGTGGGAACACTGGCTGCCTCACCCTGAGTGGGGAGAGTAATGGAGACCAGCCATCCTTGGCCAAAAGGGAGACGCCATCTCCCCTCTCTTTCCCCCTCTGCTCTCCCTCGGGTGAGGCTGTGGTGCTGAGCTCAGAGCTGAACTCATGAGGGGCTCTCAGTGCGGGGAAGGTGGCACTGCTGGCATTTTAGGCAGTGGTGGCTGAGGAATCCCTACAGAAGGCTCCCCCCAAAACCACAGCTGCCCTGGAGCCCCAGGAGGGACCGTATCCACACAGGTAGCCCACAGGCTCTCTCCAGAGATGCTTTATATATGTATATTCCCCTGCCCTTCTTCCCTCTCAAAAAAAAAGTACAGGTGTCCACAGTCTGAAGGGATGGTTAAACAAATACTGTAACCCTAAGATTTAGGCCAAGCTACGCCCTGAACTTTGGAGCCAGAAAAGCCTGCTTTGATCCTGACTCCATCACTTCATAGCTGCACCATATGTGAGTTAATTACCTCCTCTGAGCATCAGTGTGGTCATCAGCAAGAAGAGGTAAAACAATACTTACTTTTCAAGGTTATTAACAAGGTTGGACAATCTAGTGACGAAATTAATGACAGCATTTCAGATAGAAAATGTATGTGCATATGATTATCTCAGATGCTGAAATAGCATGGGACAAAATCCACCACCATTTCTTCAAAAAGACCTGGCAAAGTTGGAATAAGAGAGTTCTTTAAATTGACACAGGCTGTCTGCTAGAATCCTGCACTAAATGTTCTACATGCCTAAAAAGAGATGTTTCCATTACAGTCACGAGTCTGCCAAGGAGTTCTGCTTTTCATGCTCATGGTCCCCACTGACCTGGATGTTCTAACCGCTGTGATGAAAATAAAAATAAATAAATCAAAGGAAAGTGACATTTACCAACTGTGTGATTAGCTGTCCAGGAAAGCCAGGAAGAGGAACAGAAAGCTCTTTGCCAATTGAGTAAAGCAGCCAGTTATAAGGACTATAAATAGCAACTTGCCTCTGTGCCGGAATCAGCAATTAGAACATTTTATAACAAAAAATCCTAATTCCACTGAAATAAAAGTAAAGAAACAATTCCTCAAATATACATGAAATGCATGTAAAATCCATATAAAGTTCTGGAGAACACGAAAGGAGTATGAGTCACCAGAGAAGCACACTGGGGTCCTGAATGGAGGCAGTCAGCCCACGAACCCGTCAGCGTCTCTCACATCAATCTATAGATTAATGAAATACCTACCAAGAGGGCAACATACTTTTTAGGTTACTGGGCAAGCTGATTATAGAATTCATGTAGAACGTATAAACATTATAAAACCCATGATAAGCATCAGTGAAAAATTTATCCTTCTTATGATAAATGTGTGATAAAGACTTTCATTGCAATAAAGCTGGGAAAATATGGACCGTGTCTTATACGTTTTAGTAAAACTGACTATCAATTTGGAAAAAATTCAGTTTGATACCTTCCTACTTCATATCATACAAAAATGACTACCATGTAGATCAGCCTAATGTTCAAAGAAGTTGATGAGATTGTCCAAAATAAACATAGAATCGTATTTTATAATACAGAGACTTAAAATAAATAATTAATAGATTATGCTCTTACAAGTTAAAAATCTTCTGTCTGAAAGTCCCCATAAACAAAATTAAAACAATCAACCATCTAGAGAGATTTACAACACGTACAATTGACCCGAGGTTAATGTTCATGATGTATAAAGTGTTTCTAAAATCTCTTAGAAAGTAACTCACAGACTCACATAAATATACTCAATGTATCTTTGACAAAGGAGCAAAGATAAAGCAATAGAGAAAAAATAGTCTTGTCTACCAATGGATCTAGAACAACAGGATATCCACAAACAACAAAATGAATCACGCCACAGACTCTATACCAAAATTCAATCAAAATGGATCATAAACCAAAATGTAAAGCACAGAACTATAAAACTGCAAGAAAATAACAGGAAAAATCTAGATGATCTTGGGTATGGAGATGACTTTTTAGATACAGCACCAAAGACATGATCCTTGAAAGAAATAATTGATAATCTGGAGCTCATTCAAAATTGAAAACAAAACAAACAAGCAAAAAAATTTCTGGTCTGAGAAAGACACAGTCAAGAGAATTAAAAACAAGCTACAGAGGGGGAGAAAATCTGCAAAAGACATATATGATAAAAGACTTTGATCCAAAACATACAAAGAACACTTAAAATACAGCAATAAGAGAACAAATTTTGGTTAAAAAATGGGCAAAAATCCTGAAAATACACCTCACCAAACATGATATACAGATGACAATAATCACATGACAAGATGCTCATCCCCTGATGTCATTAGCAAATTGCAACTGAAAATAACCATGAGATACCACTACACACCTATTAGAACGGCCTAAATCCAAAACACTGACACCAGCAAATGCTGATGAGGATGTAGAGCAGCAGGAACTCTCATTCACCGCTGGTGGGAAAGCAAAATGGTGCAGCCACTTTGGAAGACAGTTTGCTGGTTTCTTAGAAAACTAAACAAACTCTTACCATATGATCCAGCAATCATGATCCCTGGTATTTACACAAATGAATTGAAAACTTATGTCCACAAAAAACCCTGCATACCCATGATTATAGCAGCTTTATTCATGATTGCCAAAACTTAGAAGGCAACAAGATGTCTTTCAGTGAATGGATAAATAAACTGTATTGCATCCAGATAATGAAATTTCATTCAGCACTAAAAGAAATGAGCTATCAAGACACAGAAAGACATGGAGGAAGCTTGAATGCTTATGACGAAGTGCAAAGAGTCCATCTGAAATGTTACATACTGTATTCTTCCAACTCTGTGACACTCTGGAAAAGGCAGACTATAGAAACAGTGAAAAGATCAGTGGTTGCCAAGGGTTGGGAGGAGAGAGGGATGAAGAGCAGAGCACAGAGGATTCTTAGGGCAGCGAAACTGTTTTGCATGACACTATAAGGGTGATACATGTCATTAAACACTCATCCAAACCCATAGAACGTCCAACACAAAGAGTGCATCCTAATGTAAAATATGGATAATAACGGTCAATGTAGGTTAATCAGTTGTACCAAATGTCCCACTCTGGTGCGGGATGTTGATATGAGGGAGGTTATGCGTGTGTGGGGCAGGGGCTAGAGGGGAAACCTCTGTACCTCCCCCTTAATTTTGTTGTGAACCTAAACTGCTCTAAAAATAAAGTCTATTACAAATGAGAGAGAGAAAGGGAGAGAGAGAGAGAACGATAATACAATAATACAAGTCATAATATTAGCTCCTACTTGATGAGAACCTACTATTTCCCAGGCACTGCACAATCGTTAACTGTGTGATCTTGATCAAGTCACTTAACCTTCTCGAACCTTAGTTTGTTCATCTATAAAATGGAGTGATAATAATCACTCTACTTCATTGGGTTGTTTTGGAGATCCAATTAGGTGACGCCTAAGAAGTCCTTAGCACTATGCCTGGGTCCTAGTAAGTGTCCAGAAGATAGCTGTTGCTATTATTTTAATGAAAAATTATAAAAAGACAACCTCACAAGTAGAAGAACAAAGCATATAGACAACAGTGATGGCAGAGATTCACAGGGGCTGCGCATGCATGCTATTAACAATGGAAATGGGATGAAAGCCACAATGATATATTTTTCATCCATCAGCTTGACAGCAGTTTAAAAAGACTGATCCTGTCAAATACGTCTCGGGTGTGGGGAGATGGGGATTCCCGTGGATGTTGGTGGAAGGGTACGTAGGCAAGTGTCGTGGATGACACTGGTAGTAGCAGCCTTCACCTGTAGGACGGTCGTGCATTTATGTTCAGGGCGTCCTATAGCAAGTGCTCTTCAATGTGCTGGATATTTAATATGTTTCTCTCCACTCAGGGACACGTGAATCAGGGCAGCCTAGGAGGTGGGAGGAATTAATATGAAAGCGTTTTTAAGGCTCAGCTTTTCCTTTGCTGCCTTTTAAGTTGTGTTTTTGTTGCTGTTTGTTTTGGAAAGTAAAATATTTGTTTCTGTGTCATTTATAGGAGTGTTTTTTTCTATTCTTTCTATATGATCTTGGATCCCCACAGGAAATTTTCCCCCATTATCAATAAAAAAAGTTATTAATCCATTGCCCTTGTTCTTACTGGCTTTTTATTATTTCCAGCCTCCTATTCCAGAAGTGTGTTGGCTGATGGCAGTGGATAAGATTTTCTTTGTATCCAGGAGCTCTGTATGGCCCCTTCTGTTCAGCTTGGCAGCTCTAAGACCTGCCAATGGCTACTAGTTGAACATGGAAGAATGAGGTTGTATGAGGAAAATATGCTCTGGGCCCAATCTTGATAAAGACAGTGCTTTCTAAGATGAACTAACTTAAACATTTAGGAGTTTACATTGCAAGTCTGCAGAACCATTCAGTGGCCTTACCCACGGCTGACCTCCTTGGCTTTAAACCAGGAACCATGTGGTGATGTAAAGGAGGGATGCAGAAAAGTAGAAGACCCCTACTGGGACAAGCAGCAGATGCTCAACACATAAAGACACACACGTCCTTCTCCTGAGCTGCTGAACCCACACCCATGGCTCCAATGGCGCATGACCTCCTGTCCAGTCTGTGTTCCTCAATTTCAGGGCTGGATATCTGGGTACTACTTACACAGGAAGAGCTTATATTACACATGTAAGAACAGACAAACACACAAACAAGCAGAGCACCAACTTAGGTAAACTTCACTTTCAAAACATAAACCTATCTATCCATATATACATGTATGTGTGTATATATATATATTTTTTCATAGAAAGGCACTTGTAAGAAATGCACCAAATCATCAAATCATTGCCAATAGTTATATTAAAGTAGTGAGATATGGGTAAATTATTTTTTTTTCTTTTACTTCCAAATTCTCTATAATTAACCTATAGTAATTCTGTAGTAATCAAGAAAAAATGAGTTTTCCCTGTAATGTTCAGAAGAAAAGCAAAATAAATGACTCTCCATATGGACTGACCCAGGCAGAATAGGAGGTGCTCTCAGATCTGGTTGCCTTAGTTCTGTACTCTTTCCCAGGACTTGCTGTCCCAGCAATCGACGTGATCAGTAAACAAATGCATTTGTCTCTCCAAATGTTAGTGTAAGGGCATCTGATGTGAAAGTCATGGTGTCAATCTTAATTCACTTTCTTCATCAGTTTTAAGTGATAATTAGATTATCATATCAATGGTTCAGTACAAAGTAATATTTTAAATTTTTAAGCAGAAGTCTGAGTTGTTTTCCTCAATTCCTCCTTGGTTTAAAATGAAATTTGATTAACAATTGAGTTAAACATCAGCATTTAAGTGACAGTTGATTCAGAAGTTATCATTTGACCAGGCTAAACCTTTTCTTTGCTGAATAGATTCTTTATTCAATGAAACTGTGGAATCAATACAGTAGTTCAACTTCAATGAAATTCAAAGAGTAAATGTTTTAAATACTTAGAATAAACTGTTCAAAATAATTTTACAAAGTCATCAAACACTATAAAAGTACTCATCTAATGTGTATATAGATATATATAGATATATACACACACATATATACGTTATGTGTATGCATATAACTTTGTAATACATCTATATTTGGAGATAAGTATACATAAACTAATTACATACGTAATAATGTGGTATATATTATATATGAAATTTGCTGGAGGCATCAGATAGATTAGATATCACTCCTAATATAGATTATATAAAACATAAAATATATACTGTAATTTGGATTAGATAACACTTCTGATAGTTTCCTCGATCCATAAAATGGTAAAACTAGAAGAGACTTCGGAGGTCATCTGGTTTGGCATGCAGGGGCATTTTTACTTGTTTGGATTTACTTGAATTAAGGTACAAATCTGCTGGATGTTAGCAACGCTGTCATCATGTATATTTTATTTTGTCATGACAACCGTGTTCTCTAGTAGGGAGAATAGGAACTTACAATGGAGAACATAATAATCAGGAAATCTATTTACATTAATAGCTCTGCTCCATAATTCCTCTGACTTTCTCTTACCATGAGGTTCTTTGGAAGGAACGGGAGAGTGGATTCGTGCAGAAGTTCCGGCACCACTGTGAGGGACCAGAGGGGGAAGCAGGCCACTGCCCTGACCCTACCAGGAGACAATCTGTGCTTCACTGACACAGTTGTGACAGATTATGCTTTTCTCAAAACAGATAAAGGGAAACGAAGAGGAAGTATTTCTCCTTTCTTATTTTTTAAGAACACAAGATTTATTTAAAACAAAGATTCTCCTGAATCCCTTTATAGCTTTCTTCCCTCCGGTGCCAAATCTGATATTCCATTAAGTAATTGTATGCCAAATTTGTTTCTTTTCCTTCTTTAATACATTTTTCAGTTTCATCCCTTTAGAAAGGAAAAATGCAACGACTACCCATGGAAGCTTCCAAGGCATGCAGGAAGCCTTCTGGGAGTGTTTATCAAAGGATGTGGAAGGCTTTCCAGGGCATACTTCTCTAAGCCTTGGGCTGAAAGACAGAGATGCCATATTTATTATTCTTATTAGGTGGAGGCAAAATGAGAGCTTGAAAACAAAGACTCACATTCGATGTGGGTGATAGAAAAGAAAACTTTAAATAAAAGGGGTTATTAAAATTCAGAGACTGCAGATGCCTCTGGCAAGTTTCATCAGGGGAATTCTGGTGAGTGAGCTTCATTTTCAGAGTTTTAAGCAACTGGAATTTCCATTTTCAATTTCAGTAAAAAATATAAAATCTCTACTTCTCAATATGAAAAGAAGATATTTAAGAAGGTTGATATATATAGAAAAATTGGAAAATATGTGTTCATTAATTTCAGTATTCTGTTTCAGAAGTTTTAAAATTACTATTAGCCATCCATTCTCAGTAATAATTTTTCTATAAAAGAAAAAGTTCTCATTTTTTTTCTTATTTGTCATACTCCAAGGAAATAAAATGGTATTTTCTACTAGAGAAATACAGTTTGATAAACCCAATCTGAGATCTTGATATTCTTATTATAAAGTTCCCTGAGGATAGGCTATACTGGTTATATGAAGAAAAAAAGTACATAAATATCAAGATCTGGGAAGTAGTGTATGATACTGGTTATACTTTTGTCTTGATGGATATATTGATAAGGGATTTTTGTAGGAAGATAGATGCACATATTTTCCACAAATAATTACTTTTTTAGACTTTACCTAGTTCAAACTCTTAAACCATTATCATCATCATTCAAGTCTAGTGGAAAAAAATTCTATTTTATGTGGAACTTGTGATTTTTCACCCCAAGAGAAGAGTCATGGTTCCATAAAAATATGTGTCCCAGTTGATTATATTGCCTATAAAGAATTCAAGGGTGGCACTAAAATTGCTAGACCTAGAATTTGAAGGTACAGGTTTAAGTCTCTTCTGCCACATATCAGCTGTGTGGCTCTAGGCTCTTTGTCTGAATTTTTCCCTTTGTAAAAGTTGTGGAATAATGATCATCATATGAGAAACACATGGAGTAATGCCTATGGAAAACTTCATCAAGTTCATTTCCACTTAGAGGATGGAGATCATTTGAATGACAAGATGGGAAATAGGGATGGTGAACACATGATTCAGGGATCTGGTTCCGGGTGAGATGAAGTAGGCACACTTTTCCCTGTATGCCCCACTGAAATCAGCTGTAAGACCTGGACAGAAGGCTGGGATCAGCTATTTGAGAATTCTGGAAAATAAATACTAGTAGATGGACTGGGGAAGAAGACCAGAATTCAGACTTCCACCGAACTGATGGAAGTTTACCATTTCTCATGGCCTGAAACCCAGACATAGACATCAGGGTGGACAAAGAAAACTCCAGGAGAAACTCCCTAGTTCAGGTTCAAGGAGAAACAAAGCTATCTCATGAGTGACAGCAGTGGGCAAAGGAGTCTAACCTACAAAAGAGGGAAACTTCCTCTTTAATCAGAGGAGCTCTGGCCTTAAGAACGTGGGGTGAGTATCTTTGTTTTCTTTGTTTCTGTCTTCCCATCACTTGGCCTTAATTGTGGGCATAGTTTTGGGAAGTACACAGCAAAGAAGAATGAACAAACACCAGGTTGTCAAGGATCAAAAAGGGGAAGCTTAAGGAACTGAATAAATTGTAGAGAGAAAAGAGCTTGGAAAAGCAACCCTATATATTGTTTACCAATTCCGGGGCTCAGCCTCAAAGTACACAAGCACGGATCTTACCTAAAGCAGTATACAAAAGAATTTAAAACTAGACTGAGGGACAGACCTCTGCCTAGGTTCTAGACTCAGTGTCACACACACGGCTCAGATCATTCTAGTGCTGCACAGGCTTTGAAAGTGGAATGGACAGTCAAACCACAGCCTACAAATACTGCGTGTAACTCACAGCCTAGGCTCAACCATCACCTACTAAAACAGTGTTGAAATAAATTTCTGGGCCCAGGATACAATCCAAAATTACTCAGAAACTTTATGTGGTCCATAAAAAGTTCTTCATTGACCTGATGGAATTTTCACAAAACACTATTACTTGAGAGAAGGGAGGAGCAGAGAATACTGTGTATAAGTCTGCAAGTAAAGATGTGAGTGAGGAGAAATACGGAGAGATATTTATCTGCTACCACCACTGGGGGGAAATCCTGCAGGTAACTGTATAGCACAAGATTTTAATGGAATGTGTAGAGTATAATTAATTTTATACTGTGGACATATAAACATAGAATATGCACATAGACAAAGGATGCATGATATAGACAAATGAAAGCATCAATTTGTTCTTCTTAAATTCCTTTTAATTATATAGAGCTTCTCTACCAAAGTTTTTTTTTTTTTAATTTATTACCTGTGGGCTTGTTTGCATCAGGAGTGATGGTGATTCTCATACTCACATGACAGCCTTAAAGCGTTATTCGGGGGTTGCAATATACTCTTAGGTGTGGACATGCTTTGTAAACTCTGAGACGGCACGCAGAGCTTAAAAGTGTGCCCCATTCCCATCAGGTGTTCTTTGGATTCTCAAAAATGCCAAGAAAAATAGTTTAATGCTGCACATCTTGTTGTATCTCAGATAAGTTAAATCAGTCTTTAATCAAATTCCCCCATCTTGAGCACTTTGGGAAGGTCCCTGTGGTTGGTAGAACAATGGCCCCCAAAGATGCCCACATTCTAAGTCCCAGAACCTATGAATGTGTTAATTTACAGGGCAAGCGGGATTTTACAGACATGATCATGTTGAGGCTCTTGAGATGGGGATAGGGCTCTGGATTCCTGGAGTGGCCCCAGTGCAACAGCAACAGGGAGCTGTGAGGTCAGAGTGAGAGAAGATGTGAGGATGAAAGTAGATCAGATGGGTGTGGCCCAAAGCCAACAAATGCGGGTGTCTCTAGAAACTGGAAAAGTCGCAGGATGGATCGTTTCCCCAGAGCCTCCGGAAGGAACAAGGCCTGCTGATAGCTCAATTTTTTCCCAGTGAGATTTCTGGCCTCCTGCATTATAGGGTGTTAATGGTGTATTCATATCTGTGGTTATCTGTTACAGCAGTCACAGGAGCGGACCACAGTCCCCTTCGGAATTCCTGCTGCCTTTCCTCCGTTCTCTCTCCAAGCACATCCACGACTGTGCTTGTGAGCTTTCTCACCCATCCTCATGTTCCTGATGCTCCTGCTTTCTCTTGGCCTCAAGCTTTGCCCTACACTGCACAAGCTTCCTCTTCTGTCACGGCCCCAGAGCACAGTGAATGTAAGGCTAATATCTGTGCAAAGTTTTACAGACATTTTGGCGCTAGTACAGGATGCTTCTGGGAAGAAAACAATTTTATGTGGAAGCTGGGATGGAATAGTTTCAACTACCACATTTGCATCCTTAAAAATGCATGGGATATTGTCTCACACCGGTCAGAATGGCCATCATCAAAAAATCTAGAAACAATAAATGCTGGAGAGGGTGTGGAGAAAAGGGAACACTCTTGCACTGTTGGTGGGAATGTAAATTGATACAGCCACTATGGAGAACAGTATGGAGGTTCCTTAGAAAACTAAAAATAGAACTACCATACAACCAGCAATCCCACTACTGGGCATATACCCTGAGAAAACCATAATTCAGAAAGAGTCATGTACCAAAATGTTCATTGCAGCTCTATTGACAATAGCCAGGACATGGAAGCAACCTAAGTGTCCATCGACAGATGAATGGATAAAGAAGATGTGGCACGTATATGCAATGGAATATTACTCAGCCATAAGAAGAAACAAAATTGAGTTATTTGTAGTTAGATGGATTGACCTAGAGTCTGTCATACAGAGTGAAATAAGTCAGAAGGAGTAAAACAAATACCGTATGCTAACACATATATATGGAATCTAAGAAAAAAAAATGTCATGAAGAGACTAGGTGTAAGATGGGAATAAATACACAGACCTACTAGAGAATGGACTTGAGGATATGGGGAGGGGGAAGGGTAATCTGTGACAAAGTGAGAGACTGGCATGGACATATATACACTACCAAACATAAAATAGATAGCTAGTGGGAAGCAGCCGCATAGCACAGGGAGATCAGCTCGGTGGTTTGTGACCACCTTGAGGGGTGGGATAGGGACGGTGGGAGGGAGGGAGATGCAAGAGGGAAGAGATATGGGAACATATGTATATGTATAACTGATTCACTTTGTTATAAAGCAGAAACTAACACACCACTGTAAAGCAATTATACTCCAATAAAGCTGTTAAAAAAAAAAAGATGCATGGCTCCCCCGGCAGGAGCAATTTCTTTCCCTGACAGTGTCTGTTGAGTGGGTTTGGACTCCACTCTCTCTGCAGCCCCTCTGAACCCTTTCCCTTTCATTTTCACACCCCTCCCCTGGGTGTGAAAGCACAATGGGATCCCCTGGGTGATCCCCAGCTGCTGGTGAAAACTCAAAGTTACTCTCTCCTGATTTTGCAGAACAATCTGACCTTTAATTCCTCCTTCCAGATCATGCTGTAAGTTTTGGAATAGGAAGCCAAAGAGATCATTAATTTACTTTACACCACTTGAAGGAGAGTTATGCCATGGGAAAGCAGCTGCAGTTAATTTTTATTTTATGTAGTTTTTTATTTCATCGTTCCTGCTATAAAATGACTCTTCCCTCCCTCTCCCCCCTTCTTTGTTTCTTTTGCTTTGTTTCTCTCTTTCCTAATTTCACGGGGCCCTGAGTAAGTTGTAAGTTGTTCTGGAGGAGGCTAGGGCAATGGTTCTGTTATTATGGCCCCTCTATCATACCATCGTCCACTCCTTTAATTTCCTTAAAGTATTAGTAAAGTCACTATTAGAGGTCTCTCAATTCAAGGTGGCCACTGGGTTACATATTCAGCTTTGCCCAGATTATTTCCTTAAGGGGCAAGTTTTGATGCTTAACATAGTTTTGGAGAGCTAAAAAAAACATCTCCTGGGTTGTCATGAAGACACAGCAGGTGACATGAGAACACAGTTTTCTCAGGTGGGACCCAGCAGAGACATGCGGGGAAGACAGGAATGGTCTCAGAGGAGGTGCAAAATGGTGTTTTCTTTCTCTCCTAGCAACTGAGACCACCCATGCAGGCCATGTACTGGGCCATCATTCCACTCTTTAAGGCTCCTAAGTGGCTGCTACTTCAGTGTCACAGATTTTTCCTGTGTCTTACCCTGCTCCCTTGGGAGGGGAGGCCTGGGCAGTTTTGTAATAAGTGGGAGGTGGAGGACCAGGGCTTGGGTGGCACTTGCATGGGAGTGAGGTGCAGAGGGAGAATACATCACACTTAATACCCGGACCCTGTCTGGGGTTTGAGTACACATACCAGGGGATTGTCTGATAAATGAGGAGAACTATAGATTGATATGATGGTGGGACATGTGATCAATGTTATTTAATGTGATCAATGTTATTTAAAAGTTGGGACTTTAAGGAGAAATCCTACCACAATAAAATGGATTCTTTTGTCTGTTCTCTGGTGCCCTGCCCTGGCTCATGTGTTATGACTACTTGAGTCACACACTCACGGTCACTAGGAGCAAAGGCCCTAAAAGGGAGGTCTGTGACCTGTCATCTCCCAGATATGGAACTCACACCTTTGCACACGCTCCACAAGTGTTTCTTTCTTTTTTTAAAAAATAAATTTATTTTATTGATTTATTTTTGGCTGTGTTGGGTCTTTATTGCAGTGCGCAGGCTTCTCATTGAGGTGGCTTCTCTTGTTGCAGAGCACGGGCTGTAGGCACGTGGGCTTCAATAGTTGTGGCTCGCAGGCTGTAGAACACAGGCTTGGTAGTTGTGGCACACGGGCTTAGTTGCTCCGTGGCATGTGGGATCTTCCCGGACCAGGGCTTGAACCCGTGTCCCCTGCATTGACAGGTGGATTCTTAACCATTGCACCACCAGGGAAGCCCCACAAATGTTACGTGAATAGATCTGAATGCAATAAGTATGCATTCACCAATGATCTGCCACACTTAAGACATTGTCCTAGTGCTTTGGGGTGTCCAGTCTGTGCCCAGGAGCACACATCCCAGAAGTGATGGTGTCTTGCCAGCTCAGGCTGCCATGATAGGCTGGGTGGCTTAATTAACAGACATTAATTTTCTCCCAGTTCTGGAGACTGTAAGTCTGAGATCAATGTGCCAGTAGGGTTGGCTACAGGAGAGAACTTCCTTCTTGGTTGAAGATGTCTCTTCTTGCTGTGTCCTAACATGGCTTCTCTGTGTACTTAGAGAGAGAGAGAGAGAGAGAGAGACCTCTAGTGTCTCTTTTTCTTCTTCTAAGGACCCTGGCCCTATCAGATTAAGACCCTACCCTTATGACCTTATTTAACCTTAGTTATCTCCCTAAAGATCATATCTCCAAATACAGACACTCTTGGGGGTTAAGACTTCAACATATAAATTTTGGCAAATAAGTTGTCTACAATGAAGAGAATCACTGTAAATTATAACATAAATCATCACTATTATAAACATTAAGAGTTTCCTTGGTGTTCACTCCTGGGATATTTCAAAAGGTGATAAAATATGAAATTAAGCAGAGCTTATTAAGATCCACCAATTTTGTCATATGACCTTTTCATTTCAAAATGTAAATGCACATAATAAGTTTTCCAGCATGTGCAACTGCTCAGAGGTTTCTACAAACTTCGAAAGAAACAAGCTAATTAGACATAAAATATCAACTGGTGAGCAATTACAACCAGACAAAAAATACCCCAGTGACTCTGTACACTTTATAAATTTATGATTTAGGCAAATCTCAAGGTTGCATCTATATCATGAATTCAGAAACAGCCGTAAAACTTGGTCATCATGAACATTAAATATTGTACTATCTACTTTTCTTTGGTTGGTAATAAGTGTACATGAACGTCTTTTCATTTGTTAAACTTTTTTCATATTTTTGTCTAATTTTTCTGTTACCTTTCCTTACCAGCTTCGGTAAGGAAAAGGATGATGTCTTCTGTGTAATGATCTAGCAGAGCTTTAAAATCCCCAGCAGCTCTAAATTCTGGAAGGTCAGTAAACCCACAAACAAATCAAAAGTGGTTGTTTTGCTCTATGTGTAGACGATTTTGGCAATTCTTACCCACCTATATAAACAGGTGAGGGTTGTGACTCTTCTTCTTTGAGGTTCATCCTAAAGCGGAACATGAGATGAAGACTTGAGCACAGGTGGTTTATTTGTGCAGGGACAAACCTGTGTGGGGACATATGATGACAGCAGGTACCTGGAGCCACCCTGCCCCCAGCACCACTAAGATCTACTCGTGATCACACTGAACCCACTTTGTCTTCCTCTTCAAGGTGGTGGCTGGCTAACGACTACTGAAAATACATAAAATGATCTAGGTATTCTGCTTCTGGGTAAATATCCAAAATAATTGAAGGTAGGGTCTCAAAGAGATATTCCATGTTCATGGAAGCAGTATTCACAATAGCTAAAAGGTAAAGCAGCCCAAGTATACATTGATGGATGGATACTTAAGCAAAATGCTGTCCATCCATACAATGGGATATTATTAAGTCTTAAAAAAGGAAGGAAACTCTGACACAGGCTACAACCCAGGTGAACCTTGAGAACATCATAGTAAGTGAAATAAGCTAGTCACAAAGGACAAATACTGTATGATTCCACTTATATGCAGTCCCTAGAAGAGGCAAAATTCATAGAGACAGAAAGTAGGATGGTGGTCATCAGGGACTAGGGAGGGGCAATGTGGGGTTTCTGTCTAATGACATTTCAGTTTAGGAAAATGAAAAGAGTTCTGGAGATGGATGGTTGTGATGGCTACATGACAATGTGAATGTGCTTCATGCAACTGAACTGTACACTTAGAATGCTAAAATGGTAAATTTTAGGTTAAGTATATGTTACCAGAATTAAAAGACAAAAAAGAGGGGTGTTTGTGGGCCAAACTGCAATCTCTGCTTCACAGTTGAGGGTGGTCTCAAGCCATGACTGAAATCTGTCAGCTTCCTACTCCACCAACCATTCTGTATTTCCTCACAGTTGTATTCATACCTTCGTTCTTGAGGGATCTGATCCTTGATTACCTTTCTCTTCTTGACTGTGGTTGCTGCAATTTTTGCATCCTCTGTTACCATGGGCACAGAGGCACTAAGAGGCATCTCGGTGGCTCCCTGACCTCCAGTATTCTTCCTGAAGCACTCTTCACAGAGGCCCTAGATCATCATGATAATCAGCGTCATTTGCCTTTGTCAACATGGTAGCTCCTTTTTTTTTTTTTAACTTTTTCTGGTTCATTAATTTTTAAATTCCTTTCAGGGTCATGACAGCTAGCCATTTTAAGCCAAGTATTTGCATTTTTCTGGTCCCACCAAAAAGTGGTCTGATCGGTAGAGGTCAGGAAAGGCTAGGTACCCAAGACAAGTCTGAATTCTTCACTCTCTTTCTCCATAGGATCCGTGTATTTGGAAGTCCTTAGCAATGGACCAGGGATGGAGACAGACATGATGCACAGTCCATGGATCAGGAAGCAGTTGGCATCTGTTTCACACTGCGGTTGCAATTTTAGGATCATACACATGGTTTGGGAGAAGGAGAATATAGGGAGGGAAATTAGGTATAAAAATAGGAAGGTGAGGAAGTTGTAAGTTTTGAACGTTTTTTTCTTTATTGGCCATAAGAGTATTTTGGGGCTTCCTTGGTGGCACTTCCTTGGTGGCACAGTGGTTGAGAGTCCACCTGCTGATGCAGGGGACACGGGTTGGTGCCCCGGTCCGGGAGGATCCCACATACCGCGGAGCGGCTGAGCCCGTGAGCCATGGCCACTGGGCCTGCACATTCAGAGTCTGTGCTCCGCAATGGGAGGGGCCACAGCAGTGGGAGGCCCACGTACCGCAAAAAAAAAAAGAGTATTTTGTAGGCAAATCTAGAGTTCAAATTGCATCTGGAGGGTTCCCTACATGAATTAAAGAATTTAGTCCATAGGATACTTGAGATTTTGTTTCTAAGTTCAATTCTACTCTTTCCTCAATCTTATCTGTGTCAAATATTCCCCAAGGTGGCCACTATAATTCCAACGTGTATTTCATGAAAAAGGCCATCTAGAGAGATGTACTGCATGTGTCAATCAACTAACATAAGCTCTTGAAAAAAGTCAGTATGGATGTAGACTCAGCCTGAAAGGGCCCCATGCAGCACCATTCATTATGAATGATGCATTTACAGTCATGTGTCTCTAAATTTTCCAAACTGAAGGTTTCACAACTCCAACTTCAGGCACACAGAACTAAATGAATAAATTCTTAGTACACAGAGACAAGACAGAGGAGAGTTCTTACAAAGTTTTGAAAAGGCAAGCCATGTTGAAATGTATTCACAAGATACTGGTCTGAGGAGACTTCCGGACCACTTTACCTGGGTCTGGCTCGAGTGATAGGGTTACTGGGTCCAGGTCAATCCCTACCCTACAGGTTTCCTCTTATAGACAAACAACACATCAGAGGCAGGACAAGAAGCTCACAAGAGAGCCTTGTGTTAGAAGGTTAGAAGCCACATTTTATCAAAGCACAACACAATCTGATCAGAATTCAAAAGTCCTAGGAACCAAAATAAACCCCAAACTGAGGGACTCAGTGAAGCAGTGGAACTCACATTTATCTTGACACTTACCTCATCATTGTAAACAAGGTGGCCTTGAACCCTTGGAAACTCAAGGGGTCTCAAATGTGCTATGGTTACTGAACCATGTGCTATGGTTCTGGTCTGAGTCAGCTAGGATCGTGGCCAAACCTTAGTGGTAGCTCCCCTTGTTGAAGCCTTCAGGCCAGCTGCCACCAGGTATACAACTACAGCTGAGACTTAGGTTTATGGAGCTTTCTGAACACCCCAGTATGAAGGAGCTGGGAGGGACTATTGGACTTGGGCTCATCCTCAGGCGGGTTTGTGAAAGTGGGGTGGAGTTCTGGATAGATGTTGTAAAAAGTGGGGACAATTTTGTGATTGCATGTCTTAAATTTTTTCTAGGAGGGAGGAGTTTTGAGTTTTCACTGGTAAGCATCACTCAGGTCAGAAGAGGGGATGTGCCACGGTTTGATGGCATGAGAGTTGCCTTTGTCTCTGTCTTGTTCAATACATAGTCTTGGAGTGATCTTATCCAGACACTACTTATATTCTCAGAACTTTGTTTATGTTCATATGAGAACATCATGGTTCAGCTGCCAGCAAGGCTGTTTTTCAGTTTCTTGGGATCCACACAGTTTTTTATTTTACTGAGAGCAGAGAGAAATTGATTATTGAAGTCACTCACTCCAATAGAGTTCTTCCTGGAATAGTCTTTGGGTCTTTCCTCTCTTGCATAGTTGTTATCATTGATAGGCAATGTATGTCCAGAACTAATGTCAAACACAATTTCACAACTGCACACTGAAAAGACTTTAAAATGCTAAGAATTAAGAATTCGTATAATTCCAAAGAAATTGAGCTTGTGTAGGTGAGCATTTTATTCATCACATGTGTGCAAGAGACCAAGTTCCCACAGCTAAAATGATGCACAGGACAAGTACGATGGCTCAATGTGGCTTGGCCTGATTTATACAGAAATGTTCCTGAGTTTGTTTGTTTGTTTTTTTAATAAATTTATTTATTTATTTAGGCTGTGTTGGGTCTTCATTTCTGCGCGAGGGATTTCTCTAGTTGTGGTGAGCGGGGGCCACTCTTAATCGCGGTATGCGGGCCTTTCACTGTCACAGCCTCTCTTGTTGTGGAGCACAGGCTCCAGACGCGCAGGCTCAGTAGCTGTGGCTCACAGGCCCAGTTGCTCCGCAGCACGTGGGATCCTCCCAGACCAGGGCCCGAACCTGTGTCCCCTGCATTGGCAGGCAGACTCTCAACCACTGCACCACCAGGGAAGCCCTGTTCCTGAGTTTTTAAACAAGCTCTGGATCTGATCCAAGATGTGATGACTCTTTAAGACTTTTATAGACTCAATAATTCACTGGATAACCACAGTGTTTTCTCTTCACCCTTTTGTCCAGAATTTTTGACCTTAATGTCCTGTCAAACTCATTTACATGTTTTGTTTTTTTTTTCTAAATCATATTTCTCTAAATAGGATCCTTGGACCCCATGCTTTAAACACCAAGAGTATCTGTTAAAAATGCACATACTTGGGCCTTATCCCAAAACTGCTATGTGATAATCTCTAGGGATTAGAGTCTTGCAATTTTTCAAGGTCCCTCCTGGTTATTAGAAGGTACACCAAAATTTGGGATCCTTAGCTTTATACAATCCGGTCCACTGAATGTTTCATAGTTTTAGACAAGGAAACACCGAGACTGCACT